>NC_043006.1:26711907-26816907 GCF_006345805.1 Octopus sinensis | reverse complement strand
TATGGGAACTCATATGATTAAGCAAAAACAAAAAAATTGGGGGTACGTGATTTAAGGCCTATTTAGCTGTTATTTTTAGCATGTCTCATGACCGCCCCAATGAGTAGAATATATTTGTCAACATCTGCTTTCTCACAGACAAATGAGTTCTTGTGTTTGGCTTCTTACTATGGAAACAGGCATGAATGTGTCTGTAGCTTATGACTGGCTAAAATTACCCCAAATTTCCAAACTTTAAAAGCTAATAACTATTTATTTATTGATTTATGGTGAAATGAATTCCATGGCATTGATTAGCATATAAAACTACACCATTACACTGAATATGAAATTAATTCAAACAGAAAAGATCCAAGAAATTTGACAATTACTTTTTAATTTAAATATACTTTTGTCTCTAAACCTTTGGAGTAGGAAGGTGTGTGGGCGTATTCATATCCATTTATTCAAATGATTAATTATCAAGGAAGTGACCTAAAGGTCTTGTTAAAAAAATTTTACATCTTACCACTAACTCCTGTCATTTATTCAGGATAATATTTAACTATAGTACAACATGATAAGATTTCCCCTGTTTCATTATCAATAGTCTGCTAGTGGGCGACCCCCTGAATTATCAGCTAACATCTCGTTTTAAGTTTTCCTTTACCAAACCTCTTGATATTATTTCTAATAAATCTTGATTTTTATGACTATACCAACTATGATGTCTGTCTGCTCCCTCAGCCTTACCCCTAACAGATACTGCCCTCTGTTTTTTCAGCCTTAGATGTAGAAGGGATTTGATAAACTAATCTATAAATTAAAACTAACCCCATAAAAACAAAAAATCAGTAACAAGCAGAGTTTGTAACAATGTATATCTTCTTGGAAAATTCAGTAACTTCTAAACTGGAGTGAGACAGCATGTTCTTTGTTTATCTCCTTAACTTCTTGGAGATTTTAGGTATAATTATACTAATGTGTCCATCTGTTCTAATTTAATTAAATTCTATGTCTTTGTGCAGCTGAAGATTGCTCTGCATTTTAAATTGATGTAATGATTGCATTGTCCAATTAAATGGAGTTGCATGAAGTGATCGTACTGCATTACCTCTAGATATCCTTGTTGTTTATTTTGATTTTAATCATGTTACTTTGAAATTGTATGGATAATCCCATACTAAATTCTGGTGCCTCAACTTAAGTACCATATTCATCTGAATCTATATATATATTTACACACACACACATAAAGTATATATCTATATATATAAAACTGAGAATGTGTGTGTGTCTGTCTGTCCGTGTGAATCCCTAAAACTTGAGAACTACTCAACCAATTTCATTCAAATTTTACACATGCCTTACTTAGGGTCCATGTAGTGTCATGGGCAAAAAAATTTCTAACGTCTTGCCTAGGGTGAGCCCACAGCAATATCATATCTTCTCCACTATTTCAGTATTACGTGTTAAAAGTGAAACAAAAACATCTCTCTATTGTAATGTTAGATACTTTCACTTTAATACTGAAACTATTAAAGTCAAACTATTATATAAGAGGGATGAACCATTAACAGTGGACATCCATTTTGCTAGAAGAAGATCCGCTGTGGTCTTATATGCTACACCACTGGTTTTCAATTCATATTAATCAAATTAATATTCAATTTCTCACTGAATGGATCTTTATGAAATTTGGAAGTTATATTCTATGCATAAGGGCCACAACTGCCATGACAATTCATATATTTTTGCTGTTGATGAAATTTTAACCATAGATATTAGATACAAATGAAGTAATATTTATAAAATTTCATCTTCTTACAAGTTAGAAAGACCCCTTCATGGGGACTTAGCGCCCACAATTTTGTCATTATATCTAAGCAAAGATGAATACTTGTACCCTTGGAAGCTGTGGAGTCATCTGAGCATAGAAGATGAACATTATTTGTAATTCAATGGTACAACAGCGTAAGAGTTTTCTTTGGCATACACTTAGATTGTGATTTCTGCAATGTGCTGCATAAATTGTCAAGTAAATGAGAGGCATCTTTGCCTCCACTGATTCAGTTGCAAAGTGTTGAGTAAAGTTATTTAATTGCAGATCTCCTTTCAGTCTTTTTATTAAACAACAAATAGCTTACAAACTACAGAATTTTCTCAAGAAAGCCAAGAGAAAAAGATGTTTTATGTAATACATTCTACCAGTATACAAAGTTTAAAAGTGTTTAATTACAAAGAAATTATTTTAAAAAATCTGCCGGTCAAAGCAAAAAGATCCCTTTATTATATTATATTTTTATGAAACCAATTTACTAGTAATCTCGTCTGTATTATTGATTGGAAGCTGAATATCTTTCTATATGGAGAATAGTGGCTTGTTCTCTTTGTCTGAATAGTTTAGGTGGTCTTCACTTCATAACATAAATAACTCCATTCCTTTTACCAATGCTTCAACATTTAGTAATTTTAAATTTGCTCCCCGCTGCACCCATGTCCATCATATGAAACAATTGTGAATAAAGAAATCCTAAACAAAATAGTGAGATATTAAATTTCTACTTTTTTTCCTGGTCATATATATATGCAGAACTTTGATGCGTACTATGATAGTTGATCCCCTTCCTTGCGGCCAGTTTGGCACTGGTCAATTACATGCTTAAAATAGATTACCTAGTTACTACTACCACCCTTTTGGTCAAACTTGTTGCTTGGCAGCCAGTATGCTGTAGCTCTGAAGAAGTTAAAGGAGTAAGCCTGTGCTCTACTTTATTCAATTGATCCATTATGGAGCAATTAATGTGATTATTGCACTTGGGAATTGGGTCTCTCCAAAATTTTATCAGACACACATGTAAGCTGACTGGAACAAAATGTATAAATATCCATTACCTGTGAACATTTTATATATGTGTGTTGATAAAGCTAGATATATGGTTCCAGTAAAATAAAGGTCGGGAGGAGAGTATCTGATATTAATTAATTTATCACCATCAACTGGAACTTAACTGTCAACTCCCAATGAATTTAACTCTAAAGGGTTGTAGGCTATATATTTCTTTATTGCCCACAAGGCGCTAAACATAGAGGGGACAAACAAGGACAGACAAACGGATCCGACCCCGAAAGGATGAAAGGTAAAGTCAACCTCGGCGGAATTTGAACTCAGAACGTAACGGCAGACAAAATACGGCTACGCATTTCGCCCAGTGCACTAACGTTTCTGCCAGCTATATGCTGCATAAAATCTTATAAATAAAATAAAGATAAATATAAATTAACTATCTCACCATTCCTTTTTCTTGATCCCTACTATTTTCCTCTGCTACTCTCTAAATTACACTAGGTTTTAGAAATATATTTTTTCCCTAAATTCATTCTGCCACAAGCATAGCAAAGGGGAGCAATGTAAGTGTTTTGGTTTCTAGCATTGATGTAAATTGTGCTAAAAATTGGTTTATCCTTTATATTGGAAATCTATATGGTTGTCTTGCATCTGAGGAGAGCAGTTTCTTTCAAACTGATGTAATGTTTGCATTGGTCAATTAAATGGAGCAGCTTGAAACGGCCATAATTCATTGAAACCTGGACATCCTTGTTACTTACTTGCTTTATATAATGAACAGAGTATATATTTTTATGAGCTACTAATAATTTCATGCAATGAAAATGATTCAGACAGTATTTTATAACACATCTGGTGTCTACAAGCTAAAATAGGAGAAAAGATGAGAAGGCTGATGTAAAATATGGAAGGACGAAAACACTGGAAAAGCTGCTCAATTCAGAAAGTTTGCCAACAGGAAGTTATCCAGATGCTTACATCTACTGAAAACTTCAGATCTGGAATTCACCAGTGTGGTGGAGTTCTTAGTCAAAGGGGACATAACTCCAATCCTCCCCCTCCCTTTTGCTTTTTTACTTTTTGGTATTTTCAGTTTTCCACCTTTTCTCATATTTTCTCTTTTTCTATCCTCCTGCTTTAGCTTGTATATTGTTTGTAACCATAGCCTGAAGATTGCATGAATACATCAGACATGTTATAAAACGCTGTCTGTGTTGTTTTCACCACATGAAACAATAAGTAGCTCATAAAAATATATACTGTGTTCATTAAACAATATTTATCTCTCGCCAGATGGAGTACTTATTTTGATGTTCTTACCTTCATGGAACAGTATTCTATATATATGTGTGTGAGTGTGTGTGCATGCATGTATGTATGTGTGGCCTTTGTGTCTGTGTTTTCCTACCACCACTGCTTGATAACCAATGTTGGTGTGTTTATGTCCCTGTAACTTAGTGGCCATAGTCTAATGATTGAAAGAAGCAAGAGAATAAAAGAATATACAATGGGCTTCATACAATTTTTGTTTACCAAATTCATTTGCAAGGCCTTGGGCAGCTCAAAGCTCTTGTAGAAGACCCATGGTGTCTTGCTGTGAGATTGAACCTGAAACAACATGGTTTGGAAACAAACTTTTTAACAACACAACCTGCACCTATTTATATACTTAATATATGTATGTATGTATGTATGTATAAACGTGTGTGAGAGAGAATTTGTGTGCATGGATGTCAGTTTCATGTGTCATCTTTAGCATTGTCAGAATAAAAGACAGCGAAATTTTTTTTCCCTGGTGGACGACTTTTCTGTAGTTTGGTGGATGTATGAGGACCACTTAAGTGAAAAACAATCTTACTTAAAAAACAAGAAATGGTCCACAACTGTCTTGTTGCAACAGTAACAACATCCAGCCATAGAAATTTGTCTCAATGAGCTTCATCTAACCCAAGCCAACATGGAAAAATGGATGTTAAAAACAACGATGATGATGATTATGAGTGTGCAGGAGATGCTTGTGGGGAGTGTATTAATAATCTGTAGGTCTACTATGTAAGATGCAGTAAGAATGTCAGATAGGCCAGGGTGGAGAAAGTATGGAGTAGCCATGAAAAAGGTAAAGGGAGCCTGTTTGTCACTAAGCTAGCTGTGATATAACACATCTTGCTTTGGGCTCTCAACTCTAATGGAGTTGTAGAAACATTGTCATTACAGAATCAGGGATCAGGGCTTTGTAAACAATTTGCCTGTCTGTTCCTTGATACTATCTGTCCATCTTTTTCTTTGATCATCTCTTCTTCCCTCCACAGTTTCTTGAATATTTTTTGCAAAGTCATTGGATCTTGTTATATGGCCATACCATTTCAGCTTTCTTTTTTTCACTTTTTTGAGTAGATCTTGATAAGAGTCAATGAGAAGCTGGATGGTTTGGAAAATGGAAAATGGATGTTAAATGATGATGATGACAATGACAACGATGATGAAGATACAGAGAAAATCAGAACTTTCGCAGCAATAACCTTTTCAGGTGTGCCATGGAAAGAAGTATAGTGTATTGTTATGGATGGCAATAGTAATAAGCCTTAAAGCTTCCAGTGAACAAAGCCTGAACAGAAAAAAAGGGTTGTTGCTAATGAAGCTCTAAAATATGGAAATTCTGAATTCCAGAAAGCTCAAGTCTGCTGTGGAGGAAATCTATTATTTCTTGAATCTGTGTTAACCAGTTTGGCTGTCATCCAGTGCAGTACATTTACTGAGGGTGGTAGCTAGTGCATCTGAGGCATATTTTCATGAGTCTAGAATGATAACAATAACATATTTGATCATTCTAGTAGAGAATATTGTCCCAACAAACTTTTAGTTCTTTCAGAAAATGAAAACAACCTGACCTTTTGGAAGGCAAGATCTACAATAATGGATGTTCACATATAAATTACCGGATCTTTTCCTTTTGAACGGCACTTTGTAACATAATTTCTAGGTAATTAAAAAGTTTTAAACTTCGTATACTGGTAGAATGTGTTTATAAAACATCATTTTCTCTTGGCTTTGTTGAGAAAATTCTATAGGCTGTAACATATTTTGTCTGAAATTTTGAGCATTTCGGCAATTTTAACCAATCAATTACCTCCATTGACATAAATAACATTCTGTGCATAATGAATATGTCCCTCCTTTAAGAAACAGATTGGGTTTATTTACATTTGTGAAGAAAAAAGATACCCTTCCCCCAACACTAACCCTAAATCTAAAATAGATTGGAATGCAATAGATTGATACTAGGGCCATAATTATGGGTGAAATTTTCATTTGACACCGCTAGAAAAAAATCCCATTTCCATAGCGGTGTCAAATGAAATTGTCACCCATAATTATAACCCTAGTATCGATCTATTGCATTTCAATCTATTTTAGATTTAGGGTTAGTTAGGGGTGGGGGAAGGGTATCGTTTTTCTTCACAAATGTAAATAAACCCAATCTATTTCTTAAAGGAGAGACATATTCATTATGCACAGAATGTTATTTACGTCAATGGAGGTAATTGATTGGTTAAAATTGCCGAAATGCAAGAAATTTTAGACGAAATATGTTACAACCTATAGAATTTTCTCAATAAAGCCAAGAGAAAATGATGCTTTATAAACACATTCTACCAGTATACAAAGTTTAAAACTTTTTAGTTATCTAGAAATTATGTTACAAAGTGCTGTTTAAAAGGAAAAGATCCAAATTACCTAATTGCTTATTTGAACAGCTCCCACCATGTTATAGCTTTGCTCAAACTGATCTGACCAAGGTTCCTTCATTTTCTTGCAAAATACCTGAAACCTGTTTTTTATGAAGTCTTCTAGAATGAACTGTTCTTTTTATTTTTATATCACTCAGAGAAAAAAAGGACAGTGCTCATGACTCTTTTTAGAGTAATGAAGACTGGCTGGTGGAAGAGGGGAAGTTATCTTCAGCCTTGGAGAGTTGGACTGAATGCTTACAACAGAGGACCAGGTGATATTAAACTTAGTAACAGGTTAAGTCTTCACTCAAGGACAGGACTAGTCCTTTTAACAAACTTCGATTTAGTTTCTGTCAATAAAATTTCACTCACATGGGAGTTATCACCAGAATCTACAGACATACAGAAATAGACTGAATATTGGAAAGAATATATGCCCTGACTGCCACATAGTACCTATACAGTTCATCATTGAATATTGTCGTCCTCAGCCTACCAGAGGCATGGTATATTTCAAACAATAGGTTTGTTCAGTCAAAGCTGACTTGGAGGCTGCACAACAAGCTTATCTCTTAATTGCATCTTTTATCTTTTACTTGTTTCAGTCATTTGACTGTGGCCATGCTGGAGCACCACTTTTAATCAAGCAACTTGACCCCGGGACTTATTCTTTTGTAAGCCCAGTACTTATTCTATCGGTCGCTTTTGCTGAACCGCTAAGTAACGGGGACATAAACACACCAGCATCGGTTGTCAAGCAATGCTAGGAAGACAAACACAGACACGCATATATATATATTCATATATACGACGGGCTTCTTTCAGTTTCTGTCCACCAAATCCACTCACAAGGCTTTGGTCGGCCTGAGGCTAAAGCAGAAGACACTTGCCCAAGGTGCCACGCAGTGGGACTGAACCCGGAATCATGTGGTTGGTAAACAAGCTACTTACCACACAGCCACTCCTGCGCCCGTTTATATATGCATGTTTATATTGTTTGATGATATCACAGTACAGAATCACACTTTCATTAGTGTGCATGTGTCAATCTGATTAAACTTGGCTGGGTTGCCTGGATGAGGGTGTCTGATGCTGAAAGATACAAAACATCTAATGACTGCAGATCAAATTACTGTTAATGCATCTAGAGCTCATCCAGGGAATGTTATCTTGCACATCTGTATCCAATTTATTATTATTATTATATGTTCATAAGATGGTGAGTTGGCAGAATCATTACTGCACCATACAAAATCCTTAGTGGCATTTCTTCTGACTTCACATTCTGAGTTTAAATGTTGCTAAAAGTAAGTTTTGCCTTTTATCCTTTCAGGGTCAATAAAATAAGTACCATTTGAGCATGGGGGTCAATGCCATTGACTTACTCAACCTCTCAAATTTGCTGGCCTTGTGCCAAAATAAGAAAAGATTATTATTATTATATGTTCATATCTTACATTTACTGGGCATATTTCTTCCATGTATCAGACATATAACTGATATTTGGGAAAAAGACAACCCCATAATGATTGACTTTCTAAAAACAGCATCAATTCGTCCTTAAATTTTTTGAAAACTTATTAAAGGCTGGTGATAAATCAAAGAACTGAGTATCAAGTTGACATCTTTCTAACCTCTTACCTGAATCTGAAATTGTGTTGACATGGTTAAAACAGATTATAGTATATTGAATAGTCAGTTATCTTGATGAAGTAGTGGGACAATCATGCTACGATCTTCTACTTCAATAAAGTATTAATGGTTATAGGCTTACCTGTAACCTGTCGTAGAGGAATCCCCTAATATTATTCGAAGGTTACCATAGTTACATCAAATCTCAATTTATTAACATTTAAAAATCTCTGTAGAAGTAAATTTTTTCTTTCGATCTTTAACAACCTGATAAATCATCAGATATTTTCCCTTTAAAAAATTTCGCGAAAATTTTAATGGTTTTCATTATAAAGTATTTGTAAAAACAAAAACAAAATATTGAAATCTCTTTAATTTTGATTTTTCCTATATAGGGTGTCAGTAGTTGTGGCTGACAAAGATCGCGTGGCACCGTTCCCAATCTTCCATGGTGATGATAATCGAGATCTCACTACATCTCGCCGACACAAACGTTAAGTAATATGGCGTTGAACGCCTGTAAGTGGTCGGGTTTACCGTCGTTACCTTAACTTTCGAGTTGTCGACATCGCTTCTCTCACACCTTCGACCCTCAGTAGAGTCTCAGGTGAGGAAATATTTTTATTGATTATATCGTATAAGTACTCTGCCGTGAGGAGCAGGAAAATAGTTTCATTGCAATTGATTATTTGTAGTATAAGACATGAGGATGGGGAGGGGGTATTACAATTCAGCTTCCGCCCTGCTAAGACATTGGGGGTACTGTTATCACTATGAATCCATTCCAAATACATCTGCAACAGTTATTATCCAGAACCACACCTATCTAGGGTTTTTGATGCTGGCTCTCCAACCAAGTTGCCTATACCGAAAACTTAGCACGTGATCATAAAATGCGGGTCTACTTGTCAATTCATCATTATGAGTTTTCGGAGAATATGTAAAATAACTATTTTAATCCGATGATTAAATTTAAATTTAAGTTTTTCCGTAATAGATCATTTCTCTGTTTACTAGAATCTATGGTTAATTATTTCTCAGTTTACAAAGATTAATTCCACCCTAATTTTAATTAAGTCTCGACTTTCCCCGTTAGATTTCAGTATTATAATTAATTTCGATTATACCAGAATATAGTTGATTGATTAAAGGTGATCATTATTTTTGTGAAAGACATTACTGTCAAGCATTTCATCTTCAATTTTTCTCATATTAAGATATGTCCTTTTGTTTAGGTAAATGCAACAATATCTGTTTCGACACACGAGTTCACATAAGGTGTCTTGCAACACAGATTCACAAATCTCTTTGCTAAGTAAATATATTTTAATTTAGCTTCATCTTATGTGTTTATCAACTATTTGCATTTTGTTTCGTAATCTTTTTACTTGTATATTTCATGTTAAGAAGTGCTTTTATTTAGATGGTTCTTTTAAGTTCTTCACCGCTTGAGTTTTTTTTACCGATGTGAAATTGATACTCCGAATAACTATTTTAGTGATAACTACAGATTTTTTTTTTGTAATTGTTTATAGCGAACAATATTTTTTTAGAGATTGTTTTAGCCTGTCTATCGCTTCACCTTAATTTAATTATACAACCATTCCCTTAAAGGTAAAATTATAGACGGTTATCTTAATAAAAAATATCATTTCGGTGTCCATAACCAGTTATTTTAACTATCTTTACAACCATCGCTTATTTATCATCTGTAATCTAGTTGTTGCTTTTCAAAAGCCGATCTTCAACACATTCTCCCAAACGCTGTCAAACTGTTTCTTTCTCCATCTAATTCTGCTTCGACTCAATTCTATTTAGATTTCCCCCTTTGAAACACGTTTTTGTTTCCACTATTAAATTCCCGTCGTCCTGATTCAGCAGACCTTATAATCAAAGGCGTTCCAGTCGTGATTATCTAATAATTTTTTTTTTTTTAGTGTAGACATTAGAGTCACGACTATATTATCCAATGTGTGTATGTGCTTTAAGACGGTAGGGGTATTTCACGGCTGTTTCTAGCAGATCGAAATACCACGTTAGGGCTCCCTCAGATTATTTTGTAACAGGCCAGTTTTTGCGAAGAAGGGTACAATATGTTATTGATATTTATTTTCGTACACGTATGTTCTCTTGTAATGGTTTTAAAACATATGATAATTTAGAATTTAAATGAAGAAAATTCTTGTTGAATATAAATATTTGGGAAAAGAACGTCTATGAATATAATGTGTGTGTAATATATATAACTGACAACACAAAACATTATCATTTTAGAAAATATGTTTAACTTATTACGATAAAGTTTTTAATTTCTATGATTTATTTATTATTTAGGGAGTAGATTTTCGATATAAAATTCTTCGGCGGAAGTTTGATAACAGATGTCAGCTATTCCAGTAAGAAAGATGAGAGAAAAACTGACATGGATTTTTCACTTAGATATATGTTGATTATGCTCAGTTACGCCGGTTTGAACAAATATTACTTTTAAGCTAGTCAGAGTTGACCGGATTGAATGATAAAGCTCTGAAACTCTCCAAGCTGAGGTACCAAGTGTTTCAAATTGTTTTCTGGACTGTCATATTCGGGTTTGGTTTCTATTTGTTTACTGTATTTGTTTCTGATGGGTCTCTAGTAGTGTTTTGCTTTACATTCAGCCAAAATTCAGCTTTAAAATGTTTTTTCTACCAAGCGTTATGTTTTTAAATTGTTAGTCTGATAGTTTCACTTTTAATGCCCTCCTAAACTGAGAAATGTAAGATTTTGTATGATTAATGTTCTTGATGCTTGCAAGAAAGAATTTGGAAGGATGTATTTTTTGAGAAGGAAGGCTTAAATAATAATATGTATTTTCAATAGCGTGTATGAAATGTGATACAATGAGATAGCTGGAACAGTATTAGAAGCAGAAGCGATGACAAAGTTCATCTCAGTTCTGTGTTTTGCTGTAGCCATTTTCTCAGTTATTGCACTGTTTTTCATATAATTTCTTCATTGTTCAAACTAAAATACAAAGAAGTATGGTTGTAAGAAAAGATAGCTTGAATAATTCTTTTATAAGGCTATTTTTCTGTTGAAGGCCAGCACAACATTCTTTAGAATTTTTCATTCTCACAGGTCATACTCCATCAAATTTATTTTCTCCAATTGTTTCACTACTGTCAGCATTTTAACATCTGTTTTCTCATATTAGCTGGACAAGTCTGCAATGTAGCATGTCATCATTTACTCAGTCATGCTTTATTTCATTAAAGGGCCCAACTTTCACAAATTTCACCTTATCATTTCTTCCCATATTTTTCTTGGTCTTTTTCACTACAGATGTGCTTCACCATCAACTGATAACAGTTTTTCAACTAGTATGTGTCACCCAACTACATTACATATTCACAGCTGTCTTTCCTGCACACTGATCAATGCTTTTGATACCTTAGCTTCTTCCTCGACTCATTTGTACTTGACCTGTATGGTAGATTATCAGTGTTCTTTATTTCTACATCTTTTCTCTCCAGTTGCTGTATATCTCCATCTCTTGCCACCAAGAGGAAAAACTCATTAGTCCCTGAAGAAATAACAAAGCTTTAAATATCCTTTCTATTGTTTTTGTTTTCACAATCTCACCAAAACCATCTCCAGCTCTAATTGCATCATAGGTAATTTGCTTTCATTTCAAGGCTGGATCTCTTGGTAATTACTCTTGTGCTAAAGGCCTGCTTTTGTGTCGGTTTTTCATATGCAAACCTTGAGGGTATGCTTGAATCAATAATGTGTCAGATTTGAGAGCCTGCAATAGGCCAATTTGAGATCAAACTGATGACATATGAATGAAACTCATAAGTGAGTAACATATCTGGAAGGTTCCAATAGACATTCTTTCAAGTTTCAAGCTTTTCCAACAATTTTTTAACAGATTCTATAATGTGAGCGAAGTTATTGGCTACATAGAAGCTCCCTAGTATTTCTAGCTTGAAGTACTATGTGATGTCAAGGATTATATATAAAAAAAAACAATCCATATGAACCTGTTTGAAAAATTACTGGATTCATTATCAATTCTGACTGAATGCTGAATTTTCTCACTGGCTGTTCATCCACAGATTACCTTCTTTGTATCTGTTACATTGTAGAACAGTGGACTGTTATTCATGTTAACAGATGCTAGGTATCATTGCTTGTAATGGATGAAGAACTTTTCTCTTTAAGTTTTCTCACCAGAAACATCTTAAAATGTATTTCCATGTCCTGGTACGAACCTGAAATATATCTGATCAAATCTAACTCAGTCTTGCATTAACTTTGCACCGATTCTTTGAACTGTTAACTTAAGAATTCTTTAATGTTACTGCATTTAGTGCATCTTTCTATTTGTAATAGTAGATACCAATTACTGGAGATACCTTTCTTCATAGACTTGATTAAATAAGTAAGTAGCTTGTTTAATAGGAATTCCATCTAAAGCCTTTAACATTTCAGCAAATATTCTGCAGTTTTGCTAAAATCACCCATCTTTACTTTTTGAGTAGCTTCTACCTACTACTGCAACTTATGCAAGACTACCATTCATGAAGCATTAAATAGTTTTATGCATTACATAGTTTTCAAGCCTTCAAAATTGCAGCTTATCCTTGTCATTTGCCAAAAGGATCTCTTCTAACATTGCTAAATCCCCCTATCTACCACTCTTCAAAATCATTGCTCTGTAGGTAGTATTCTTGCAAAGACAGTTCCCATGTTTACTACCAACTGCATATACAACTTTACATTGCACACATATAAGTACAACTCTATCAAAATTTTACTTCTTCATTCTACAACTTTCTTCATCAAGTACACATGTATACTAAGTACAGAAACCAACAAGGTCATAACAAAATCCCTTCCATTGTACTCAAACAGTACACCTCAGAGAGCACCACTAAGTTTTCAAGTTTTTTCTTTCTACAACAATCTGTCTTTAAATCTATAAACATTCAATCAGTGTGTCCCATTCTCTAGAAGGGTAATCTTTCTGACCTCACCAACCACTGTCCTAAGAGCAAATGATATTTAATGGGTTTGGGATATTCTTAACTGAATAATCTAAGTATTTTTGCTGTTGGTTTTTTTTTTTTTTTTTTTTTTTGTGGAGTAGGCCCTAGTACATTTGGTGTCTCACCAGCCATCCTGTTATTGTATAGCTGTGTCTATGCAAAATACTGTAGCAGATTGTAATAGCATAGAATAAATAGAAAACTCAGTATGTTTGTTGAGTGCATATATATATTATTACAGTACAAAGGTTCGAAGTATTAAGATGGTTGTCAGTTTTACCACTGTTGTGTAATGAATAGAAAACTTTTGATGTTACCTAAACTAATGAAGATACAGTTGTAAACATTCTCAAATTTAGTAACCATTACATTGGTATAAACTGGGATGATGGTCTAGCTGTAACTACCCATGTCAATATCCGTATCTGATATAGGTTTAGAAAAAAGAACTGATTAGTACTTTCCGCAGGTTAACTTTCTGGATATCACCCTTGATTTACTTATTCAGACAAACCCTAAAGTAAACTTCTAAAACATTCAAATATAACTCTTAGTTAAAAACATTCAAATAAAAACCTCCATTGTCAAAAGTTCTTTGATTGAACTGAACCTTACAATAATGCTTTAGCAAATAGTGGATTCATCAATACATAGATTAGTTAGACACCTAACTTACCAACCTCTTTGACCCAAGAATAAACACCAGAATATGTATTCTTCACTCACACCCTTCTCTCTAAATGTAAAGACTAAGAATTTCTCAAGTTGATAGATAAGCATTTTCCCAGTCAGCATAGTTACAGGACTATGTTTAAAGTACAAATTACGTGAAAGTGACCTACAAGTTTTGAGAGTTTTTCAGGAGAAACATTGATTTTAAGGCGGTGCTCCAACATGGCAGTGAAATGACTGAAACAAGTAAAAGAATAAAACTCTAAATCTCCTTCAAAGTAGGATCCGCTGATTTCAATACACTTGTCGTGCTCCAACCTCTTTGTGAAGGACCCATGAAAGTTCTCCAAAGTTAGGGTGTCCAGAACCCTTGTAATAGCCTCCTTCATCTTCAGCTTGGGGATCAACCAAAAGTCACAGGGAGCAAGGTCTGGACTGTAGGAAGGGTGAGGGACATTTCTGATGTCCATCTCTGTCAAGTAGTTGGTTACCGTGATGGAATTGTAGAGTAGTACATTGTCCCAGTGTAGGTGCTATTGACCCGAGTGGAAGATCTCTGACCTTTTGTGATGAAATCTCTTCCTCAACACCTTCAAAACTTCCTTGCTTTCGAAAAGAAAAAGATCATCATGAGCTGCTCAGTGGACTTACTTTGTCTAGCTTCTTGTGCCAGCATAAAGCAGATGCTCAGCCCATACAAGTTAAATCTATAAGCAGTCTGGAGCATTTCATAAGTGTCTGTAGTGTTTTGCCAAATTTAACACAAAACTTTATTGCATAGCAAACTTCTAAATTATCTTCAAATCCTGACTGCATTCTGCATACTAGTCAGCAGTGATTAGTAGGGTGTGTTTAAAGTATCGTTACAGCTGTTTCCTTCAGTCTAGAATAATAAAAATTGGTAGGTCAGCTTATTAGATGTACTGTAATGACATACAAAACTTACAATAATCTACATCTCAAAACTTTTGGAATGCACCTCGTATAGTAGTACTCTCAACAGTAAATGCATAATAACAATCTACACTCACAGTTAAAGAACAAAGTAAAAGAATCATGCCTACACACTGAAACCAAGATTTTTAATATTTGATGGAAGTTTCAAGCAATGCTGTGCAAATCACACTACTTCCTTCAAAAACAAAAACAAAAGCTTGTCAGCAGTTCTACCAAAATATGTCTGTAAACTCAAAGGTAACCACACAGACTATACTAACCAGCCAATATATTTTTGGAACAAGTTGTACACAGAAAAGAAGTGAAGACATACTACACAATAACATCAAAAAAGTATCTTAATACTTGAATACAATGCTTTGGAGGATGCTATAATTTTCACAAATATCTGTTAAAATTCTAGTGACCACTGGATTAATCCAAAGGCAAATGGTAAACCTTTCATTACCAAAATACCCGAGGACACTTCTTCATAATATATCTTACAGAACTAAAAACTCCTCTTTTTCTCCTGTGTAACAGTAGAAAAAGAAGTTACCCCATTTGTCTGTACATGTAACAGTATATAAGAGCAAATAACCTCAATAAATCCTGTGATTGTCTCCCTTACATCATAGAATTGAAACGTTTACCGATTACAAGAGAAACAACTAATTGATAAACGAATTATCTTTGTTTCTTTTTGAAAACTGCTTGACACACAGAGCAGAACTGAAACTAGTACAATTCTTACATGGACATATCACTGTTGCTGAATATTGGATATAAACCACGTGATGAAGCATGATTTGAACCGTGTACTGTAACAATATATACATACATGGGCAACCCTTAGGAAGGTGCTCCTGAAATTGACCTGAGTAGACAATCATGGAAGAAAGCAGAGAGGGAGGAAGAGGTAGATAGAAAGAGGGGATGAGATTGACAAGAAGAGAACTACTTTCCTGGCTAATTTCAATATGTTTACAAAACTGCTCATTCAGAAGAGGTCTGGGTGCTTCACATGTTCCGAAGACACCATCAATGAACATATGAGTATCATCAGAAAAGGCCAACCATTGGGTTGGTCCATGCAATGTGCTGATAACATTATGCAAGCCAATGGCAGAATTCAATTTGAAGGAATTTTGCTTGAGAGAAGTGACAAAAGTGGTAAGACCTACCCCAGCAACAGGTTTAGATGGTGTATCTTATAAAGTCTAAAAGAATTGCCCGAAGCTACCCCATTGGTTTTGAGGGCCCTGAAGTTGATTGAGAAGAGAAGGAAGAGTGTCTAGCCATAGAGGTATGCTGAGGGAATATATATATCCAAGAAGAGAGAGAGAAAGAGACCCAAGAAAAATCAACCAGTTTTGTATCTTTCCCTTGCTCAGCATGGAGAACAATATTTTCTTCGGTATTGGTATTCATCATTCTAAGTAAGGATTACATTGACACGTTAGTACAGAAAGGAGGTATATCAGGAGTTCTTTGTTGCTTTAAACCCACAAATGTAGTAGCCCTACTCATGAAGAATGCAACAAAAAAAAGAGGGGACCTGACTGTACTATGGCTAGATCTGACAAATACCTATGGTTCATACAAACTGGAGGAAAATGCACTGAACATAAACACCAGTAGACAAAAAAATATTCATCATTGACTAGTTCAGTTTGAGGGTTTCCTTTCACTAGCTGACATCTGACTGGCACCAGTTGGAAGTGGGGATTATCACTGGGGTTACCATTGTGGTGTCCCTTTGCATTGGCAGAGGCAGCAAAGAAGGAGTGCTGGCTCCAGTTAGCAAATAGAGCAACCATCCAGTAGAGCCTTCATAAATGGCCTCACAATGACAATTGCATATGAAGCAAGATCCTCCAGGAATTAGGGAAGCTTGTGGTGTGGATGCAAATGAGTTTCAAGTCTTAGTGCATGGTTTTGAAGAAAGGAAAATTACTAAATTCTAGTTTAAAGTAGATGCTGTTTGTTGAAGAAAAATCAATGAAAAGTCTCAGGAAGGTTTTCAGCAGCAGTCTGAAGGATACGTACTCCAACAAAGTAATCAGAGCTGACCTAATGAGCTAGTTGAGAGCTGTAGACAAGTCTAAATTCTCAAGAAGATTCAAGATCTGGATCTACCAACAAAGGATCCTCCCTGAATCCTCTGGTTTCTGCATATTTATGAAGTCCCCATCACTGTAGTGTGGAGCCATTTTGAGCTGAGCTTGCTATATAGCTTTAGCAATATTGGCCGTACAGGAGTAGTAACAAGCTTAGAGTGACACAAGTACAGGAACACCTATAGTACACCAGTTCAGAGGATACCAAAGTGTCTGGTACAGAGGACATGGAGGAAGTGCAAGGCAACTGAAGTTTTTCTGCAGACAGTGGAGCAGTGGAAACACAAGGCTCTTCTTGGGAGTTTCACTAAGGGCTGGGCTGAACTCAGGAGTGCAACAGGTTCCACATATGATACAGCTAGTTAGAAGGAGAGGCAGAAGCTGGTGCAAGTGTCTAAGCAAAGAGCAGTGACAATGCATAAACTGGGTCTCTGGATGAAATGGGAGCAGATGATAGAGCTGAATGTCATCCAACAACACATCTGGAAAAAGAATTCAAAAGGATAAAGTTTTTGATTCAGGATTTTATATTATCTTCTCTAGCATATCCAACCTATTTACATAGGTTGGATCTGTTGGAGAAGATATAGAACTATGCCCTACATAGATAGGGCATAGTACAAAGATTTGCATGAGACATATTCTAAGGCAGGATCCCTTGAAGCAAGGCAGCTGCTTCAAGGTATTGTGTGAGGAGGAACACTATCCAACGAGACATCCAGAATTTCAATACCATCACTGAGACAATCAGCAAAAGGATCAGTAACAGAAGAAATATTTATATTACAGTCAGGAAGATTGTCTTTACTAAAGAAGGAGGGTGACCAAAGTAAAGATCCAAGAAGATATCAGTTAATTTGCTTTCTACTGTGGGTTACTTGCTGATAAGACTAGACCTTGAGAAACAATTGAAATTCCCTTCACATATTACCCAGCTCTCCCTGAGACCAGATATTGTCTTGGTTTCTGGGGAGCCTAGGATGAGTGATGGAAGAAATGCAAGAGAGGAAAAGAGTGAAGTACCAGAGGTTGGGGTTGGACTGTTGCAGGAATGGGTGGAAGAAATGTAATATGTGACAATTATTCAGTTGCCATAATATATAACTTATATATTATATGTATATATACATATATATATCATATATATATATATATATATATATTATATATATATATGTATATATATACATATAATATATGACCAAAATGCCCCACCACCCCCGTCCAATGGACGGTGCTGAGTTGTCAAACATTTAAACCAAATTTTCTCAAAACAACTTGTCCGACCATCCCATTTAACCTAAATTTAAGACACCAGCAAAAGAAGAAATAAAGATAGACTTTTTTTCTATTCCAAAGAAAAACGATTTCCCACGGCTTTATTGATCGCATTCTCACCTGGAATCGACTTTTGTAATTTTTTCAAGACTTATACACACCCTGATACCGTCGGTATCTACATATCAAATTTGAGCACAAATCGGATGGAGGATACCCGAGATCCGAGAAGCCACACACACACACACACACACAGACAGAACAGATTTTATATAAGAGATAAATTATATATGATGGCAACTGAATAATTATCACACATTACATCTGTATATATAAAAGGCATGATGTGTGTGCGTGTGTGTGTACGTGAATGTAAATTATGCATGTCCACAAATTAGCATGCATGTTGCTCCAATTTTAGGAGGACATTCATCACGATCCTAGCTGTATTTTTGTCAAATTATTTTCCCCCAAGGCACCAGCGAATAGTGGTAAAAGTAAATTTTCGACCATAACTTAACAATTTTCACAGTGGAGAAATCCACCATTGTTTATACAAACATGAGTTAAGTCCCCTTCTAGCAACGGTGTAAAGAGAGGGAGGGAGAGGGAGAGAAAGAGAGAGATAACAGAATTTTAAAATTTCATCTTTTTACTGAATGATTGACAAGCAAAAACAGACAGACAGGTGTTGTTATGTATGTATGTGAAGCCATAGGACAACTCAAGAGTCGCAAAGCAGCAGGAGTTGACGGCATCCCACCAGATATCTGGAAGAATGGAGGTCCGATGCTCCATGACAAGCTCCATGATTTTCTTGTCTGCTGCTGGGAGCAGAGCAAGCTGCCACAGGATCTTCGCGATGCCGTCATCATAACCCTGTACAAGAACAAGGGTGAAAAGTCTGACTGCTCCAACTACTGGGGAATCACCCTACTCTCCATCACTGGCAAAGTACTTGCCAGGATCCTGCTCAATAGGCCAGTACCAACCATCGCTGAAGAAAACCTCCCCGAGAGCCAGTGTGGATATGGTGTTCGTCCTCCGCCAACTCCAGGAGAAGTGCCGAGAACAAAACGGGACTATAGAGTATAGGTTATTTTTGTCGACCTCACAAAAGCATTTGACACAGTGAGCAGGACAGGACTATGGCTCATCCTGGAACAGCTTGGCTGTCCCACCAAGTTTCTACAGATGGTGATCCAGCTGCACGAGAATCAGCGTGGTCAGATCAGACTCAATGGTGACCTATTGGAGCCCTTCCCCATCTCCAACGGCATGAAGCAGGGTTGTGTCTTTTCAGCATCTTCTTCAGCATGATGATCAAGCATGCAACTGATATGGAGGATGAGGATGTGGTGTATGTTAGGTATTGTCTGGATGGCAGCGTCTTCAATCTACGGCACTTCCAAGCCCACACCAAGACACAGGAGAGGCTGATCCAAGACCTCTTCGCAGACGACACTGTCCTTGTCGCCCACACAGAGCGAGCTTTGCAGCGCATCACGTCCTGCTTTGCAGACGCCTCGCGGCTCTTTGGCCTGGAGGTCAGCCTCAAGAAGACAGAGGTACTTCACCAACCTACACACCAAGAGGAATACCGCCCACCACACATCACTATCTGCGGTACCGAACTGAAATTAACTTAGCAGTTTACATACCTGGGCTACATCATCTCATTCGATGCAAGGATCGACAAAGAAATTGAAAATAGACTCTTTAAGGCAAATAGGTCCTTTGGCAGATTGTACAAACGTGTTTGGCACAATAATAACCTGAAGAAAAAGCAAAGATCAGTGTCTACAGGGCTGTGGTTCTCACCACTCTTCTCTATGGCTCAGAGACCTGAATTACTTATCACAGTCACATCCGTCTCCTCGAGCGCTTCCACCAATGATGTCTCCACACCATTCTCAACATACACTGGTGTGACTTCATCACAAACATTGAAGTCTTGGAGCGTGCCGAGATCCCCAGCATTGAAGCCATGCTACTGAAGTCCCACCTCCGATGGGCAAGGCATGTCTCCAGAATGGAGAACCATCGCCTTCCTAAGATTGTCCTGTTTGGCAAACTCTCCACCGGCCACCGTGTGAGAGGAGATCCGAGGAAGCACTACAAAGACTGCCTCAAGAAGTCTCTAACAGCATGTCATATTGACCACCAATGCTGATCAGATCTGGCTGTGGATCGTGATGTCTGGTGCCACACGAACTTCAACGCAGTCAGCAAGTTTGAGGAACAAAGAAGAGACGCACTTAAAGACAAGAGACGCAGGAGGAAGACACGAGCCGCTTCTGACACTACACCGGATGTTACCTTTGTCTGTGGACACTGCTCACAGACCTGCCTTTCCCATATCAGACTTGTCAGTCATGAGCGTGCATGCATGCGACGTGGACAGCCATCCTGATCTTTGTTCGTGAAGCCAAGCCAAGCCAAGCCATGCTGTGTGTGTGTATGGCTTCAGTCACACACACACACACACGAACATGTATGCAATGTGTGTGTGTGTTGCCCATATATATATATATATATATATATACACACACAATATAAACGGTATTCTCCGTTTCTCCACAACTAATTTCCAAATTAGCTGAATCCGTTGCTCTACTCATAGGACGAACTGCGCAAGATACCACTGAGTAAACACCTAGATACATGTGCAGAAGGAAAATTTAAGATCTTTCCCTTCTACAAATGTCCAAAGAATGACACTTCCTTCAGGAGGAATATGGAAAAATACTTCATAGCTAAGTTCTCCCCCAAATCGAATGGCTGAAAATATTTCTATAATAAGTTGTACTAGATGAAGGACCAAATTTGTAAAGTAGATTGTATTAAACACACACACACACACAGTTTTACACATGTACATATACATAAATAAAAACAATCTCTAATCCAGATTCTTCATCCCATGTAAGCACAGGAATCAAACATTGGATTGAAAGAACTGAATAGTGGTATAAATATCAACACAATTATTTCTTCTTCCCCTTTTTCTTCTTTCTTCTCTTCTCCAGCAACACCCCTTCCAGATTCACAGGCACACACGTACATACACATACACACCTTCACAAAACAATAATAAAAAGAAATCCAGACAATTTTTTGAGAAGTGACATTTTACACCCCTTGAAGTGGCCAATTTCTAATTGCCTAAAAATCATTTACAGTTGCAAAAATATAAACACTTTTTTTTTCTTCATTTAACACTCCTCTCAGATATGCAGACCCCCCACCTCCACACACACACTCTCACAAGACAATGATAAAAAGGAAATCCAGACAATTTTTGAAAGGTGACATTTTGGTCCCCAGCTGGCTTGACCATTGCTAAAAGCCGATGACTGATTGTTTTTGACAACTTGACCATTCCTCCTTAACACTTCCTTCAGATACAAAAACACAAATGCGCACACATACACACACACGCGCGCACATACACACACACACACTCTCTCTCTCTCTCTCACACGACAGTGATAAAAAGGAAATACAAATAATTTGTTGAAAAGTGACATTTTGTACCCCTTGGAGTAAACAGCTGGATTTACAATCACTAAGCCAAGAATTATTATTGACCAACCTACCAACTGCAAAGATATCAACAAAATTTCTCCCCTTCCTCCTTTCTTTTTCTTTAATACCCCTTTCAGATACAAAAACACACGCACACACACACACTCTCACTAGACAATGATAAAAAAGAAATCCAGACAATATTTTGAAAAGTGACATTTTGTCCCCCCTTGGAGTAAACAGCCTGACCAGCTACAAAGAGATCAACAGAAAAATTTTTTCTTCTTTCTCTCCCTTTTCTTCCTTTCCTTCTTTTTCTTAAACACTCTTTCAGATACAAAAACACACACACATGCATGCACACACACACACACACACACACACTCATACATGCTCTCTCTCACTTTCTTCCCATTCATCACCCTCTTGTACTATCTTATATCTCTCCCCACCACTACACACTCAATAACACTATAAAAATAGTCAAATTTTCCCCAAGAACTTAGTTCAATTTGAAAACTCCACTAGAATGGACGAAAGTGCTAATATATGATATATGATATATAAAAACATGTAATATACAAATAAATATCTGTAAATATAAAACCATCCAAATTTCTGAATACCTCATTTCTTCAAATATAAAATACCTGTACATCATCTCCAAACCTTGTAATATATATAAAATATAATATAGTATATACATCTCTTTATATAATATATATATATATATATATAAAATCATCGTCATCATCGTTTAACATCCGTTTTCCATGCTAGCATGAGTTGGATGGTTCGACTGGGGTCTGGGGAGCCAGAAGGCTTCACCAGGCTCCAGTGTGATCTGGTAGTGTTTTTACAGCTGGATGCCCTTCCTAACGCCAACCACTCCGTGAGTGTAGTGGGTGCTTTTTATGTCCCACTGGCACAGGAGCCAGGGTAGGCTGGCAATGGCCACGTTCAGTTGGTGCTTTTTATGTGCCACCAGCATGGAAGCCAGTCAAGGTGGGGCTGGCATGGGCCATGTTCGGATGGCGCTTTTTACGTGCCACCAACACAGGTATCACACCTACAATTTCCATTTGATTTTCATTTTGATGTTGATGTACTTGACTCAACAGATCTCAAGCACAGCAGGTTGCCCTTTGATCCAAGGTACTTTTGAATGGGCTGGGGCTGGTTATGCGAAACTGGTGTAGGATACAGCTGTGGACTCATATTATTTGCCTGGTCTTTGCAAACACAGCACATATCCAGAGGTCTCGGTCTTTCGTCATTGCATCTGTGAGGCCCAACGTTCAAAGGTTATGCTTGACCACCTCATCCCATGTCTTCCTGGGTCTACCTCTACCCCGGATTTTTTCAACTGTTTGGGAGTGGCACTTCTTCACACAGCTCGCCTCATCCATCCATAGTACATGACCATACCAGTACAAACGTCTCCCTTGCACGCCACATCTGATGCGTCTTATGTCCAACATTTCTCTCAGGGCGCTTACACTCTGTTGTGTGTGCACACTGACATTACACATCCAGCGGATCATGCTAGCTTGATTTCTTTTGAGCTTATGCAGTTTCCTCCAGCCACGGCCCATGTTTCACTGCTGTGAAGCATGGCAGTTCGCACACATGCATCGTACAATCTACCTTTCACTCTGAGAGAGAGGCCTTTTGTCACCAGTAGAGGTAGAAGCTTTCTAAACTTTGCACAGGCTATTCTTATTCTAGTGGTAACACTCTCTGAGCATCCAGCCTCCACTACTAACTTGGTCAACTAGGTAGCCGAAGCTATCAACTACTTCTAGTTTTCCAGCTTTGTGATTGAATTTGGTAGGTGGAAGTTACTGCCACATGTGTATATGTGTGTGTAGGTGCTTGTGCCTCTCTGAGAGAGAGGGATAATATATATGTATATATATAATGTTTATATACATATAAATATATATATATATATATATATATATATATATATATATATATATCATCATCATCATACGTCCGCTTTCCATGCTAGCATGGGTTGGACGATTTTGACTGATGGCTGGCGAACCAGATGGCTGCACCAGGCTCCAATCTTGATCTGGCAGAGTTTCTACAGCTGGATGCCCTTCCTCACGCCAACTACTCCGAAAGTGTAGTGAATGCTTTTTACGTGCCACCGACACAGGGGCCACTCAGGTGGTACTGGCAACGACCTTGCTTGAATCTTTTTACACATGCCACCGGCACAGGTGCCAGTAAGGCGACATTGGTAACGATCACGCTTGAATGGTGTCCTTTTACGTGCCACCGGCACAGAAGCCAGATGGCTGCTCTGGCAACGATCATGCTTGGATGGTGCTCTTGGCACCCTACTAGCACAGGCACAAGTGCCAGTAAGGTGACGCTGGTAACGATCACACTCGAGTGGTGCTTTTTATGTGCCTCTTGCACGGAAACCGGTTAGCCACTCTGTCAACAATCATACTCGTATGGTGCTCTTTGCACCCCACTAGCATGGATGCCTGTCATCGAATTTGATTTTGATTTCACTTGCCTCAACAGGTCTTCGCAAGCAGAGTTTAGTGTCCAAAGAAGGAAAAGGTACGCATAAGCGGACTGTTACGCTTCTGGCATAGGCCACATTTGGCTTGCCGGGTCTTCTCAAGCACAGCATATTTCCAAAAGTCTCGGTCGCTAATCATCTCCTTGGTGAGGCCTAATGTTCGAAGGTCATGCTTCACCACTTCATCCTGGGACGTGCTTCACCACGTCTTCCTGGATCTACCTCTTCCACAGGTTCCTTCAACCGCTTGGGTGTGGCACTTTTTCACACAGCTGTCCGCATTCATTCGCAACACATGACCATACCAGTGCAGTTGTCTCTCTTGCACACAACATCTGACACTTCTTAAATCCAACTTTTCTCTCAAGGTACTTACACTCTGTCGAGTATGCAGACTGGCTTCATTCCTTGCGAGCTTATGCATGTCCTCAGCAGTCACAGCCTATGTTTCACTGCCATGTAGCATGGCTGTTCGTACACAAGCATCATACTATCTACCTTTTACTCTGAGTGAGAGGCCCTTTGTCACCAGCAGAGGTAAGAGCTCTCTGAACTTTGCCCAAGCTATTCTTATTCTAGCAGCTACACTTTCAGCACACCCTCCTCCGCTACTGACTTGGTCACCTAGGTAACGGAAGCTATCAAGTACTAGTAGTTTTTCTCCCTGGAATGTGGCAGAAGCTGTTCTCTGCGCATTTTCAGTGTTTATTGCTCCAGAGCATCTGCCACATACAAAAACTAGCTTCCTAGTTAGCCTCCCTTTGATATTGCTGCACCCCTTATGTGTCCATAGTTTACACTGGGCACATCTTATGGAATTTCTACCTATGCCTTTTCTACAGATCAAACATCTACCTGAAGGGATTTGTGATTGTCTGCCTTCCTACTTATTAGGACTTTGGTTTTAGTTTGGTTGACTCTAAGGCCGTTCGATTCCAATCCTTGCTTCCACACTTGAAACTTCTCCTCTAGCTCTGATTTAGAGCAAGATCATCAGCATGGAGGAGGTCCCAGGGGCATCCTGTCTTGAATTCCTCTGTTATTGCCTGGAGGACTATGATGAAGAAGAGAGGGCTGAGGACTGAACCTTGGTGAACCCCTACTTGGAATTCTTCACTCTACACGTTGCCAACCCTTGCCTTACTGACAGCATCCCTGTACATAAAGAAGTTGCATGTCTCGGTTCTCTGGTTTTTTTCTTGTTGTTCGAGAAAAAGTTTGTTTTCTATGTTTTCTTCTCTCATTGCGACCACGTTTCTTTGATGTCCTGTGCCCATATATGCATGTATTTATACATATATATGTAGGTATGTACATATATGTATGTATATATGCATATATTTATATATTATTTATTATATGATTGAACGCCATGCATCTTTTCCAAGTAAGTTTTACCTTAAATATCATGATGCGCACTTTTCTCCTATCTCTTTTCTGTCTATCTCCCTCTCTTGTTCTTCTTCATTTCTGGTTTTCTCTCCCACCCTTTCCCTAGTCTTCTCCTCTCCCCTTCACTGTTCCCTCTCTCTCTCTCTCTCTCTCACTCTTCCTCCTTGACTCTCTTGTCACTGACATCTGACGAAAGATGATCTATTTTCTTTCTTTCACTTCCTTCGTAATGACAAGGCGTGCTTTTACCTGGCTCTTCTCATATCTCGTCTTTCCAGCATTCATAAATTTTCACGTCATCTTGGCATAACAGCCCTCACCGTTTGTTCGATGCTTTAAAGATTCTGCTCATCCATTTATGTTGTTCACAGTATCTTTACTAAAAGGAAAATAATTATGCATTGTATTTCTACTTTTGTTAAGGGCATTAAAAACGAAACTTATTTTAGTGTTTGTAATTGAAAACTGGTTGTGAAGTTGACTCACCAACCTCTGTTGAATTTCATATAAATTCCTCATATTTAATGATGTCTTTATAGTTATAATTGAAGCTTTGTTTTTTCTTTTTTCTTTTTTTCCTTCAGTTATAAATACAGCAGGATGTCACTGAAGCCAAGGAAGGTTGACTTTAATGCTACCTGGCAAATCCTGTTGGAGACAGTACGTGGAGTGATAACCTGTGGACAAGTTGCCAGGTCAATATGGAATGATCGGTTTTCATATCCTTCAACAATTATTACTTATTCAATAATTCTTCTTTTTTTTAGTATGCAGGTAAGGTTCTATTTAGCATATCATATACTTCATGATATGTTTACACACATTAGGTACGTAGGAACAATATTTTTTCGATGTTAATAGTTATATTTCTTAATAATCATCAACATCGTTTAACGTCCGTTCTCCACGCTAGCATGGGTTGGACGGTTCGACCGGAGATCTGGGGAGCCAGAAGGCTGCACCGGGCTCCAGTCTGATCTGGTAGTGTTTCCACAGCTGGATGCCCTTCTTAATGCCAACCACTCCGTGAGTGTAGTGGGTGCTTTTTACATGCCACCGGTACAGGTGCCAGGCGAGGCTGGCAATGGCCACGATCGGATTGGTTCTTTTTACGTGCCACCGGCACAGGGATCACAACTGCAGTTTCCATTGATTTTTGATGTTGGTGTACTTGACACAATGGATCTCCTCAAGCACAGGGTCGAAACCGTGTTTCTTTACTTGCCACCTGTACAGGAGTCAGTCCAGCGACCCTGGCAACTGCCAGGTGCAAGTCATAGGATTGGTTCAATTTTGATTCCGATTTCACTTGCCCCAACAGGTCTTCACAAGCAGAGTTTAATGTCCAATGAAGGGAGGTTGGCATGGGTGCCTGTCCTTGGATGAGGTTCGATTTCGACTTTGCTTGCCTTAACAGGTCTTCGTGTGTCCAAGGAAGGAAAGGCATTCCAGATTAAATGTTTCTTTAAATTATATAACAAAATAAAAGGGGTATATTAGATGTATCCTTATTTGTTTAATAATATGTTTTGTATTAATCCAAGATTTTTGATAAACTAAGTAAAAACAGTTTATATCTTACTTTTCAGAAAAATTTACCTTGCACTTAGAGAGAAACAAATTATGCTTATGATTACTGATAGGATCTTATACTAGACTTAGTTACATTTAGGAGTAAATTACAATTAATAAACCTGGGTCTTATGTTCATTTTATTTTTTGCTACCAGTCAGTTTTGTTCAACTAATCATTCAACTATGGTAGTAGTTGAATAATATTCTTAAGGCTGTAATTTTAACATTTTTGAAAAGAACTGGTCCCTAGCTATATTTTGGCATAAAAAAATTGAGATTTGGTCAAGTAGAAAAAAGTTTATGTCAAAATTTGTAGCAACATTATAGGAGAGTAAGTAATTCCACTAGTCAAGTTTAGATCTAAATATCTTTTTTTTATTTTAAATAAATATATTTAAATAAATATATTTATCTTAGCTTCAATGATAAAAGAAATCATGAAGATTTTCAGTTTTTGTCTCCTGCAACAAACATTTGTATCAAAAAAGTTGTGAGGTAAAATATCATGAAAAGGCAAAAAAATTGGATTCAAGTATAAATAACTTTTTTATTTTAAAAACAACCGATATTTTAATTAAGCTTAAATGATAGAGCTCAATTCAAGGAATCTCGTGGTATCAGTCTCATGCAATGAAGTTCTAAAAGAAAAAATTATGAGTGTTTGTTTTTCTAATTTTAGGGTGATAATATAATTCTCCACTTTTTTATTCTAAGGGGACTTTTTATGTATGCCACCAGTATCATTGAGGTAACGAAAAAAATTATCAAAGACACTGCAAGGAATTTCATAGTTTTCGTCTCATTATATTAAATATTTTTATATTGTTTTCGTATTTTAATTAAAAAATAAAATTTACACACACATAAATCTTTCACATTCATAATTTCATTGACAATCTACATTCGTATTTTAATCAGTTGCCTGTTAATTGCTCTATTTTTCACTTTTTGTCTCCCTTCTTACTAGGCTTGTTGTCGGGGGCACAATGGCCCAGTGGTTAGGGCAGTGGACTCACGGTTTCAATTCCCCGACCTGGCATTGTGAGTGTTTATTGAGTGAAAACAGCAGGGGGTGGTGGCGAACCCCAGTGTACTCTTTCACCACAACTTTCTTTCTTCCTGTTTCTGTTGTATTTCAAAGGGCCAGCCTTGTCACACTCTGTGTCACACTGAATCTCCCTGGGAACTACATTAAGGGTACAAGTGTCTGTGGAGTGCTCAGCCACTGGCAGGTTAATTTCGTGAGCAGGTTGTTCTGTTGATTGGATCAACTGGAACCTTTGCTGTCATAACCGATGAAGTGCCACAACTAGGCTTGTTACTATATAGGTCACAGTATGATTTCTTCTGCATACATAAAAAGTCCCCTTAGAATAAAAAAGTGGAGAATTATATTATCACCCTAAAATTAGAAAAACAAACACTCATAACTTTTTCTTTTAGAACTTCATTGCATGAGATTGATACCATGAGATTCCTTGAATTGAGCTCTATCATTTAAGCTTAATTAAAATATCGGTTGTTTTTAAAATAAAAAAGTTATTTATACTTGAATCCAATTTTTTGCCTTTTCATGATATTTTACCTCACAACTTTTTTGATACAAATGTTTGTTGCAGGAGACAAAAACTGAAAATCTTCATGATTTCTTTTATCATTGAAGCTAAGATAAATATATTTTTCTTTATTTAAAATAAAAAAAAGTTTTTCTATCTTGAAAATAATCTTTATATTAGAATTAGTTACTTGATTAATTTTAATTAATTAAGAATATATTTTTAAGATGAATTATCACATTATACTTTTTGCACGTTTTTTTTTGTTGTAATTTGTTTCAATATAATAATTATATATTAACACAAAACAAGCGCTCAGTTTTTTATAATACATACCACTTCCATACTTTAATTTTGATGTTACTCGTTATTGGTGGGGTAGAATTGAATCCAGAGTCTGGGATTAATAAAATGGATAATAATAATAATAATAATGAGGCAGTGGGTAATCAATTGGATGAAGAAGAAATGAAGAAAAGAAAACATGCTGAAGCTCAAATTAAATATAGAAGAAAAAAATTGACATATTATTAATTAGCATAATAGCATAGCCTGGAAAAAAACATGGATTACATGGAAAAATATGAGCAAGAGAAATACTATTCTTAAACTTATAAACCTGGAAAAGTGCAGGACGACTTATTAAACTTGGAAAAGTTAAGGACAACTTATTACGTCTGGTAAAGTACAGAATAAGAAAGTTTTTACTTAAAATATTGCAACTAAGGATAAAATTTGAATATTAAAAATCATTTGACTTCAATTTACAACGTAACATTATAATTAAAAAAGGTAGAATCATTTTGTTACAATATTGACACACTAGAATACATAAAAACTGAGTCAGAAGTACCAATATAGCTAAAGTTTTATGCAAAGTAAATAGTATATATGGTAGGCAATTTCATTGTGAAAAAATGTGAATTCTTAGGCAAGAACTCAAGCAAATTTTACTGTGGATTTGTTGTTATAGGTAGATTTTACTGTTATATATAACTAATTTTTGTATTCTTTTTCTTGTACTAACTAATTATGTATTACTATTATTTTTTATAACCTATTTTCAACTTTCTTATTATTAATTAAATTAATATTCTAATTAATAATTAAAAAAATAATTTTTTTTAAAGTACAAAAAATATGTTAATTGAATTATTTATTATTTTTAATAGAAGTAACAAGTAATAATATATAGAAGTAATAACTTACCTTATTTACATTCGACAGATATTTGTCCTCATTTTGTTTGTTGCTAGGCAGAATAAAATCAAATTATGTAATTGAAACAGCTCTAGATTTAAATGTTTATGCATGTGGCATATTTAACATATGTATATCGTCCAAAAGTCAGAGGCAGTAGTGGTCATCTGGAAAAAAGATTCCTTTGTAGATGTAGTGTTTTAAGGAATACAATAAGCTTCAGAGAGACAGTTCTGGTTTGAACTGTAGAGAAGTTCACTTATAAAAATATTTTGGTATTTGGTCATTGATTTGTAACCTGTAATGAAAGGAAACATTGCAGTACGAAGCTTTGTCAGTGAACAGGTCGCGGTCTCAAAGCGACGAAAATATATTGACAAATTAAATTTAAATGTCGAAGTGAATCTAACGGTTTTGTGCGTTTCTTAAATGGCTTATAAACACCTTCCACGCTGCAATTGTTTTTGTTCCAGCACACGATCTCAGATCAAGTCACTCGCTATGGAAGCACATCTCCGTAACTATTATTATTGCCCTCATTAAAGTGTGTTTTATCATTCCCATAACATTTACACTTTATCTTGAATAATCATGCTGGTAGCTTTACCATTTTTTTTTTCTGGTAGTTAATAAGAGCATTTGAACTTGGCATTCCTTATAAACTGACAAAATATTTATTATTCTTTCACTGTTATAATCATCTCCATAGTATTTTTATACATTTAAATAAACTGATCCAGCATGAGTTAAATACCATAAGGTTTAAAATGGCTTGTTACCAGTTTATGTGACAAGAAAAAATTATGAGATATCTTATTGAGCCTCTCATACTACTATATATATATTAGATTGTGTTGCATATAACATTTTTCTTAGTGGTTGTGAGGTTAAGGTGTAAGACTACTGGCTTCATGGTTACCGTTGCCATTGTATTGTACTCCTAGGAAAAGCACATAACTGTTTATCTCAGTTTGTCTTGTTGAGAGAAAAAAAATCGCCTCTACTTCTTAGTTCCTAACTGAAAAGGCATCTTTCTGTACAAGAAACTTGTAAATGGCCGAATCTGATGAAACTGTGTTCATCATGAATGGAATAAATGTTAAGTATAATTTAATATTCAGTCTTAGATCTTTGACACTGTTTAATGTAAGTTAACTCAAAACACCATAAATGGTACATATATTAGTTTTAAACTATTTTGAAAGAATTATATTTGAAAAATATAAACAAACCTTGTTTTGCATGTCTGGCATTCAAACTGGAAAAACCTAACTGCCGTATTGGTATTTGTTCTCAGAAAGGAAGTTGAATTTTTCCTTAACTTCATTATTTCCTCTTTCTTTTCATATCAATCATCAAAAATTGTTATAAGTGTTAATGACTTTAAAGCTTTTTGTTTTTCCTATTGAATCTTTAGGGAAGTTTATTAGCATTAATCTATTTCCCTGTTAAATGATGAAAAATATAACACTATGACTTTTTTCATAACAAAACCTTTCTGAAGACTATTCCTTAACTAATTCCACTGATGTCTATGCTCTCTGTGTTGCTGTGCCTGAGTCTTACTCTGACCGTTTGTATGAAGAAATAAAAAATTTTGCAGAAAATCATGTTGAATGTCTTTATAAGGTAAGAGGTTGTACTTTGAGTTTTGTATAGTTCTTGCCATTTGTTGTTGAGTAAATCCAGCTGTCTTTATTTGATGAACAAATCTATGGGTATAGCAGTTTTGTTGAACTTCATTGTTTGATTAGTGTTCTTAGTATGGTACCACATTTTTATGTCCTGATGTGCTCAGAATCAGGACTTAAAAATCAGTGTCTCAATTGTAAAGTTGGTAAAAATTCACAAGAGAAATTTAGCTGTTATATTGAATAGGTGAAAGAGTTATTTAAAAGTTCCAGTGTTGGTTCATATTCCCTTGCTATCTTGAATTATATAATATTGTGAGATTTGCTTTTATCTTTTACTTCTTTCAGTCACTATACTGCAGCTATGCTGGGGCACCGCCTTGAAGAATTTTAGTTGAGCAGATCAGCACCAGTACTTATTTTTTTAAGCTTGGCACTTATTCTGTCAGTCTCTTTCACCAAACTGCTAAGTTAGGGGGGACATACACAGGTTGTTAAGCAGTGGTGGGGGACAACATAGACACAAAGGCCAGCACATGCATACACACATATACAGGGTGTCCCAGAAAGATTTACCCATTGATATTTCTTAATTATTCAAAATAACATGACAACAGGTACAAATCAACAACAACTACATTCACAATGAATATCAGCATTTGTTACATCTCATTAAGTTCCATCCAAATTCATGGAATAGTTATATTTATATGATTTTTATACTGGAATAACTGCATTTTCATCAAAATCGCTTGTTTCTCAGATTGGGAGATTTTCATTGAGAAATTACTACACAAATTTATGAATTAAATAAAATAGGGACTGAGAAAATATAGCTAACTGCTGTGAAGATATTTTGGTAGGTGAATATTATGTGATTTTACATACAGCTAGTAAAGAATGAAAATAAGGATGGTAAGGCATGATGTTCTGTTATATTGTTTTCTTTAATACGATTACAGTTTACTCTGAGATTATAGGCTTCTCTGTCCTTCTTATTAATTTTAGACTGTTCGAAATGATAGTAACATATTATCAGCATACCACAAACATTGGCAAGAATACAGTCAAGGATCCATATATTTGAACCAACTTTTTGGGTAAGTTTAATAAAAACAATATAATCTCACCAATTTTTATTTAATCCTTTGTACTGATTGAGCAAGTTACAGGCTCAATATTTACCACTTTGATATGAGATGAGAATAACTTAGTATCAAGAATTGTGATCCAATTACATCAAAATCAGTGTCTTCCTGTTGTCATCTCCATATACTCTCCTAGATGTAGACATCCCAAAATATTTTGGAGCAAGACTGTTAAGTAACTCTGCTTTACAATAGATACACCATGTTGTAAGGGGTAACTAAAAGAGTTGGCTACATGAGGCCATAAAGCTGTTATTGAAAATCTACCCAACCCATGCCAACATGGAAAAACAGGTGTAAAATGATACTAACAAGTAATGATTAATAATATCTTTACATGGAATTAATTATTTTGTGTGTTTTATGGTACGTATTATGTAAATTTCCTTTATTGCAAATCTTTAACATCGAATTATTTATTCTGGATATTGTCTGATGTATGTAAAATATATAACTGCAAAAGAGTATATATAGTTTTGATGGTGCTTAAATTCAGTGGTACAATTCTTTGGTTATCACGAGCAGGCAGTACCCATGACATTTGAAGGCCCTCTGAGACCATTGAACCTGATGCTATTAATGTTCCATTTAAATTGCTGGAGATCAATACCTTCAAGAAAGACATGAGCAGGGAGAAGATCCTAAAGGGTTGATGTTCTGGGGAGGAAGAACTGAACATAGTGGTCAATGTCAGGTGGACATAACAAGTGTGACAATAGGGAAAGGAAGATGAGCTGGTTGGGGTGTGAGTGGTGGAGGTATAAGATAGTCAGCTCTGAGGAATAGGGGCCATTATAATGGCAATATAAAAGACAAAAATGGAGACAGCACTTCTGTGGTCTGAGGCTTGAGCATATCCATTAGTAATTAAATGCCAGTCAGTTGAGTGGCTTTTCTCTGAATTCATGTCCAGGATGTTGGTGTATGTAGTAGCAGCACTGTTCTAGATGTGGGAGTATTACTCATTTGTGAATCTAATGTGAGCCTGGTTGAGTGTTGGCAGCTGTTGAGGTCTGATACATTTTCTATCTCTGAAGAAAAAGGGTCAGTCTTTGGGATGTGCTTTTATCAGGTAAGAGAGCTCTAGTTAAGTGCCACTCATGCTTTGGGGTGTGTGGTGATGTTTTCTTAGTAGTGTTTATTGGTAGTGCTTAAGCTATTTTGATGTTAAAAGAGACTGGGTTGGCATGGCTCTGCTGTAGATGTTCTCAAGATTTCTGTGCATGGAATCAATGCAGGTTTTGTGTGTGGTGTCTAGGTTATATGTGGATGATGCATGGTTGGGGAAAGTTAGTCTCTGGATATGCTTGCATGGCTTTACTGATGTCTACAACTACAACATTGTTTTCACTGAACTTCTCTAAAGTGAGAGTTAACTGGTGCATGTTCTCTCTAGTAGTTGTAAGCCAACATTTTAGAGCTGACCTGAAAATACATTTTTATTTGATGTCAATGGCAGTGGGAACAAAATGGCATGGGTTATGAATTAAAATCTCACTGGAAGGAATTTTTTTGTCTTTTTGTAAGATTAAGTCATAGCTCTCTTATATTTTAGATATAGCTTCCAAGAAGATGTAACTCAATAGAGATTTATCCAACCTGCCTGAAACCGCCTCTGACTCTGTAGTACAAATGTCTTGTATTCAAAAGTTTTGAATTAAAATCTTCTACCAAGCCTTAGTCACAATTTATGTTTCTAACACTAGCTTAATGATAACGATGTTATTTTACTAAATTTTTTGTTATATTTAAAATCAATTGAAAGAAAGACAGAGCATCTCAGCTGAAATATGGTAACAAAAGGGTTAAATCTACTGAATCCATCACCCTACCCCTGTTGTTTCCCAGGATAGATTTGTTTAATCTTCTTCACATATGGAAACCAGAGTTTCTAAAGATCCTAAAGATCCTTGAAGTTTCTTAAAGGATTAGCATTAACTAATGGATATAATTTTGCTAGATTTATAAAAATTGATTATATTGACATTTATTGATTTGCTACAGTAATGAAAGTCTTTTTATATTATATATTCTCCAGTTCCATATATATGATAATTATTAATTTCTATTATTAACATGTTTCAGTTATTTAAATACAACTTACATAAAGAAGCAAAAACTGTCTGATGCTGATCTGGCATATGGTTCTTTTAACTATGAAGCCAGTGATCAGAAACTTGAAATTGGTGAGGTGAATATTTTAGACTGTCTTCAACTTTATTTTTTATTTTCTTGTGAAATTTATTTGTAATTTTTATTTGAACTTGTTATATTTTTTGAAGATCTATTTAAAGAATTTGATAAAATTAAAATGTTTTTGAAATTATCTTCATGTTCGAAAATATTGATGTACTGATTAAAAACTAAGTGTTTAGGAAATATATTCCTCTCTGAATATGAATTACCTTTTATTAGTTATTGTTTTATTTGACATCTGTACATTACTGGTATGTATTTTATCAACTTAGCAAAATGAGAAACATCTTTAGCATGATGTGTCACATTTATAGGAGATGAAATCCTGTTATTAGTTTTGTTTTAGCCACAAAATTAATATTTATAAATCATGTGAGGGCAGAAGAGTAGTAAAAATGGTAGATCACTGGACAAAATACTTTATAACATTTACTTAGCTTTTCTTACGTATAAATTGCAAATTCTATTAAGATTGACTTCATCTTTTAGCCCTCTAGGATTGAAAAAGTCAGTACCAGTATTTGTGGTATGTTGTCGATGACAGATGTGGTTTCTGTAATTTCTTGTTGAACAACCTGCACAGATGATTTGTTTATAGTGATCAAATATTTGTGCTGTAAATTAACTCACTCTGTCCATCAAACCTATATTGCCTGTACAGGTGCATGGTGCACCACATACAGATGTTGAAGTGGTCACAGAGCACTGGGAAATGAAGTGTTTTGCTCAAGAACATGATGCACCTCCTGTTCTAGGAATGCAAACCATGATCTTGTGATCATGAGTGTAACACTCTAACCATTAGGCTATGGGCCCTTAGTTATACACTACAGTTGACTATATCTCTTAGAAGTTTTATCATGGTTACACTTCAATCCCACAGCATAGCACCTGGTGTAAATGTCTTCTACTATAAACCAGGGCCAACCAAAGCATTATGAGTGGATGTGGTAAATGGAAACTGAAAGAACTCCATCATGTCTTTATATATTTATATGTGTGTTTTGTTTTCTCCTTTCCTTGACATTGCTTGATAGTTGTAAACAAGTGTTGTCATCATGCAAGTGGTGTCTTTCATTTTCAATCTTACATGAAAACAAGTCTGATCATGGAGAAGTATTACCTTACATGGAAACAGGTGAGGGTTGGCAGCAGGAAGGATATTTGGCTGTTGAAAATCTGCCACAAATTTAATTTTAATCATGCAAGTATGGAAAAGTGGCCACTAAAGCAACAATGATAGATAGATAGATAGATTTGTTAGCATGCCAGGCAAAATGCATAGTGGCATTCGTTCCAGTTTTACATCCTGAGTTAAAATTCTGCTAAAGTTGACTTTGCCTTACATCCTTTTAGGGTTGAACACTAGGGTTGATTTAATAGACTAAGCCCCTCCACCGAACTCACTGGTCTTGTGCCAAAATTTGAAACCAATTTTATAAATTGACTTCTTTTGATCTTTTCTATTCTAAAGTTGTGTTTGGATATATGGAAACGACACATGATTGAGCCATTAAAATTACAGTTAATATTGCTGATATTACAAGAAATTCAAAAGTAAGTTACAGTTAAAAATCTTTTGTTTCTCTTCTTTTCAACTTAAATGCAAACATATGCTTCTATTATTTTCCAAGTAAAGCACAAAAAAAAAGAAAGCAATTAATATGGTATTTTTAGCAATATATTAGTTATTATGTTTAAAAAAAATGAAGCTAAAGAATAAAAACTAGAAAGGAGGGTATCTTACAGTTCTATATTTAAGAGAAGAATTATGTACATTATTTACATTATTTACATTTGATGGATATTTGTCCTCATCTTGTTTGTTGTTAACACAACGTTTCGGCTGATATACCTGATGAAGGCTTGAGGGTAAATCAGCCGAAATGTGTTAACAATGAACAAGATGAGGACAAATATCCGTCAAATGTAAATAATGGAAGGTATCTTGATACATTTTCTCCTTAGTAATTTAAAATTAAATTGATAAATGTGAGGTATTTTCATAACCCAAAGGATGGAGATCAAATTGAAATGATTTTAAAAATCAAATGGAAATGTGAACTACAACTAGAAACCTAAGTGTGAATTCAAATCAATAGAATTATATTTTTGATTAAATTTTTATTCAGGTTAAGTACAAATTTCCAATGACAATATTGTTCACTAATGCAAGCAATAAAAATAATTCAAATTTCAATTGTATATTAATTTCTTTTCTTCATTTTATGCTTATGAAAACATCTCACTTTTATCAATTGGCAATTTCAAACTGGAACCATGTGCAGTTCATTTCATCATTGTTGTTATTATTGCTATTATTTTATATGTATATTTGCATGTATGTATATGTATGTGTAAGTATGTGTGTGTTTCTATATATGTATAATTATGATTATTACAAGGCACTAAGATATGGTAATAAAAAATTACTCACATAGGTGTGAATATTAAAAATAATTGTGCTTATTCTCTGAGTTATTGTAACAGTCACACACTATTATATAGTAATAAAAAAAACTAACTCTAACCCAACTACTAAAAATAATATTGTTAGAAGGGAAAGTAAATTATGTAAGAAAATATTCTGGAAGGTATTTTCCTGGGCTTTGGATAAACACTTCACTCTATCTAGCAATACTGAGAAATTTTCAAAGGACATACTTTAAAACTTGCCTGTCCTAACATGTCTAACCTCACAAAAAAATATTGCAGGTTTAATTGTAGGAACTTATATCATATCCTAACTAGCAACAATGTCCTTGACCACCTTGGAATTAAATATGTTTTGAACCCTCCAGCTTACACCAGTATCCTCTCTGGCTTGATCATCCCATCAGTAAACCAAATTTTAATAATAATATCTATCACTGGCATAACTACCTACACACATTTAAGAATAGGAATAAAGCTAGCTGTACTTCATTAGCTTGATATTTTTGAAAGCTTACTGACAAAAATATAGATTACACAATTATTTGGTCAATTATACATTCAACACAGCTTTATAAAGGTAGTGGAGACAGATAGGAGTTATATATATATATAGTAGAAGTATTGGAAATCCTTAGACAAAATGCAATGAACTGATCTTTAAATGCTCCCACTTACATAATAAGTCTTTTGTGCATGTTGTAATTAACTAACCCCTATAACAACTAAACCAGATGCTCTGTCTTCAGAGTCCTGTTTAACCTATAGGTCCCTTATCCTGATGTTGCAACCCTGTAATGTTCTATGTTACATAAACAGAATCATCATCATCATCATCATCATTTAGCGTCCGTTTTCCATGCTAGCATTTCCTTAATTTGTTGCAGAGATCGAAATGGCGGGTATGTTAACCAGGCTGTGCTACATGGGGTCATCAATTCTTTTGTTAATGTTGAAGAGTATAAAAAGAAAGAACAGGTTCAGGTAAGCTGAACTCCTTCTCACTATATATAATTGGAAAGATATTTTTTTGTTCTCATGATACTTCAGAAACCAAAGCTAACATGTGGTTCATGAAAGGATTTCATTTTTCTTCACAATTTGTTATGTGATGTAAGTAATACTGGGGAGAGTATTTATGGTATTAGATTTAGATGAGCAATTAATAAACTTTGATATTCCATAAGTTACTGCAATTGAAGTTCATTATCATTTCACTTTAGGATCTGTTTCCCATGCTGGCATGAGTTTGACTTTTCGACTGATAAATTGGAACAGATTAATAGCAACACATAGGTAGCCTGTGTATTTTATTTGTTAATTGTAGCAATGTTCTAAAGATATTTCTAATAAATATCAATGATATTTTTGATAAATGCTCTTAATACAGCATTGAGTCTTTGTTTATTTAGTTGTGGTTCTACTACCTTCATTTTAGGATTTAGTGTTGGAACATAGGATTTCTATATATTTCAGTTGGGTAAGGAAAGCATTCAACTGCTATGCTGAAATTCCATTGGTACAGAACTTTTTTTGATCTCGCACTGAATTAAGAATGTCCCTAACGGACTTTAACATGTTTTCGTTATGTAAACAAGCTCTGTCAATGACCCAGCAAATCACTCTTTTGCTTCAGTCAGTTATAACTATCATCATCATCATCATTTAATGTCTGTTGTCCATGCTGGCATAGGTTCGATGGTTTGACCAGGGCTGGCAATTTGGAAGGCTATGCCAGACTCCAGTCTGATTTGGTATGGTTTCTACGGCTGGATGCCCTTCCTTATGCTAACCACTCCAAGAGTTTAATGGGTGCTTTTATGTGCCACCAACACAGGTGCCATTTGCATGACACTAGTATCTGCCATGACTGGAATTTTACTTGGCTTGATGGGTCTTCTTCTCAAGTATGACATAATGCCAAATGTTTTGGTCATTTATCATTGCCTCTGTGAGGCCTAACATTCAAAAGGTGCTTTTCATGTGCCACAGGCATTGGCCACTATCCTTCCGTGAGGCCCAGTGCTTGAGAGGTGCTTTTTATGTGCCACCAGCATGGGTGCCAGTTACGTGACACCAGCACTAGTCACAACTATAATTTCACTTGGCTTAACAGGTCTTCTCCAGCACAGCATATCATCAAAGGTCTCGTTCACTAGTCATTGCTTCTGAGAGGCCCAAAGTTCAAAGATCATGCTTTACCACCTCGTCCCATGTCTAACATTGTATTTTCCCAATAAAGCCATTAGTGGTTAATCAGTAATATCAGTTTTAAAATGTTGGTAGTCGTGATATGTTATGTTTTCTTTTGATATAGAAGAATAAAAGCATTGTCTCTGTCCATATTAATGATATTCCTTACAATGTAATGCCACAACTTTATTTCAGCTCTTCCAATGGGATAATGTAAGAGAAATTGATCTAGTCATCCGACTCTATGTATGCTTTATCCTTTTTGTTTACAATTATCCACTCCTGGCTGTGTGTTGGTCTCTGAATGTGGTGACAAACACTTTTGTTTTACTTTAATATCCTTAATTTCTCTGGGTGAATCTTTTCTATTCATTATAACTGTACCACTGACCTATATGTTGATAGCTTTCAGGTGTTCAACCAACTTGATAGTGAAATCTTTATTGATTATGGTGAGGTAAAGAGAAATTCAAAACCATATCATAATCCATTACTTACATTTTAACACTTCCTTACCTTTTTCTAGTATAGACTATTCTGAGTCTGCCTTGCAAGAAATACTAAATTTTGATGTGCTATTTGGTCTGAATTCTGAGCAAGTATTAGATTTCTAATTTCTTTTATGCTCTCATTCTGTTTCAAGTTCTATCGGAAGCTGTTTGAAACCCGTTTTCTTCAAGAAACTGGAGAATATTATAAACAGGAAGCTGCTAAGTTAAAGGTTGAATTCAATTGTTCTGAATATATGGAGAAGGTGAGTAAACTGAGGCTTACAAAATAGTATTGTTATAATTCTATAGTATTCTTTGAGTAACTCTGTCAACTTTGGTGTTCCCACAGTTTGTTTATAGCTCCCACATCCTTTCTCTTATATTTCAGTGACTTAATTGCTATCATCTGTAACATACACATTCCTGAGCAGATGATACCATTCTTTATTCTCCCCTAATCTTCTACACACAGACTTCATCCATATGCATCTTAAACAGGTTACATGAAACCTGTTGCCATAAACAGAAACCTCATAAACATTGTCCAAAAATGATAATGCCGTCTCTTTCAACAACACAAAGACAAAACTGCAATTTTACACCTCACCTTCTCTTCTTGGAAATGTGCAATTATTAGGTACTATAGCTTCTGTTGGTCTCTCTTGGTTATTTCATATTCATAACATAGTGAAAACTGCAATCCTAAAGGTTTAACTTTCAATGAGCTAAACATATTTTAGCTCAATGTAAATGTATATAAATGACTATAAAATGTAAGGGAAATCTGCTATAGAATACTGCAACCATCAGACTATATTGAAAACAAAGTTATCTAATTGATTGTCAAAGACTCACCAATATATTGTAGATGTACCTAGTCTACAATGGCCTATTGTTTGAATTAGTCAATTTCATGCCACTTCTGCTCAAGCCCAACTGATACACCTTGTCTCTATTGTGTCGTTCTTGTTGTGTCTCTCTACTCTGCACTAATTACTATGCACATTTCTTCTCTAGAGCATCAAGTCTTTGGAATTCCTTCTCAACCATGGTATACAAACTATATCAACCATACCAGTCTTTGTGCCTTTGAAAGCCTTAGACACAGCTCGTTCCACATAATTAAATCTTAGAAAAGAAAAAAAAAATTCACTAATGTGAAATGTAAATTGTTTACAATCAGTTGCTAAATGGTATTGGTAAACTGAGCAGCTGATTATGTTTACTTCTCGTGATTTTGGATTTAAGGAACAATAAAAGGATTATATTTGTAAATTGTAAAATATGAAAGACTTGTTAGCTGGGATAGTTGAGTTGCAAAAACAACAATTCAAGGAACAACGAGACCAATGACAAGGATTGCAGCAGCAAATGTTGCACTCAATGAAGTTAATAACCAAACTGGAGAATACATTTTCACCTGACCATGTAGCATGTCATATAAGTGAATATGACCCCGAAGGAGGAGTAACCTTCAAGGCTTACTCTCAAAGATTTCAACAAATTTTTGAAAAAGAATGCCAGGATTGGATGGATGATATGAAAACGCATCTAGTTTTAAGAAAACTAGTGACAGTAGAGCATGAGCAGTATAGTAACTTCATATTGCCAAAAAAAAAAAAGCATGTGACAAATTTCATTGACACAATTGACATTTTGTGCAAAATGTTTAGTGAAAAGAGGTCACTGATTAATACTAGATGGAAATGTTTAAACATAGAAAAGAGTGAAGATGAAGACTTGACTACTTACAGAGGCAGAATCAACAAAGAATGTGAGATTTAGGCTAGATATGCTTACTTCAGATTCTTTAAGGTGTTTGAGTTTTTGCACAAGGATTGACAGATTGGATGCACAAGGGATGCAGAAATGCGAATGGAAATTCTGTCTAAACTGGAAATGAACCAGGATCTGACATTGCAGAAACTGTCTGAAGAGTTTGACAGGATAATAAGATTAAAGCATGACATGGAAGAAATTCAACGGAAAGATTGTTTCCACCAGTGCAAAAAAGTTGGAAGACAAAGTGTCGTAAGAAAAACGGAAAAATATCAGGATGTAGACCTGTGTATGGCATGTAGTGGGATGCACCTGGAAAACGATTGTCCATGTAAAAAAGCAAAGTGTTTTAGCTGTGGGTTTACAGGACATATAAAATCGCACTGCAAAACTAGTTTTAACTAAACAAAATGGAACTAGCTAGAAAAAATAAAGAGTTTGTCAGTTGGAAAAGTTGTGACTACAGCAAACAGAAAATTTGTGTATGTAAGAACTGAAAATACTAGTTTTAGATTGCAGTTAGACACAGGAAGTGATATCACAATCATAAATGAAAAAGCATGGGAACAAATAGGTAAACCTAAATTATGTAGTTCAAACAAAATAGCATACAGTGTTACGGGAAGAAAATTATATTACATGGCAAGCATATTTGTAATAAAATGTTAAAAGGTCGAACCAAAAAAGTGAATGTTTATGTGTTGAAAAAATCTATGAATTTATCTGGCATTGAATGTATGAAGAAATTTAATGTATGGGATACATCCAAAAGTGTTTTGTGCAATAGCATAACTGGAGCAGTCAAATGATCGAATGAGGTCAATGAACTGAAACAAAGAATAGTGATGTGGAACATCATGTGTGAATTACCAGTAACTTTGGAAGAAATAAAAAGAAGTGCAAAATGCGACAAATTTATTAATGAGACAAAAAGAAAACTGTGGTTGATAAAAAGAAATAAAGAAAGGTCTGATACAAAGAACCGCCAAGATGTGTACTCTATATGTGATGGTGTACTAACGTAAGCTTAGAGGGTGGTCATACAACTGACATTACAGAAGAGAATGCTAAAAGAGTTTCATGTGGGACACCCAGGCATCTCTAGAATGAAAGTGCTGATATGAAGTTTCATATACTGGCCAAGCATGAACAAAAAAGTTGAAAACCTGGTAAAAGGCTGCAGAGGATGTGTGCTGGCAGCGAAACTACCTACTACAAAATGTGAACCTTGGCTGGAAGTGCAAATACCGTGGTCCCAATTGCATATCAATTTTGTAGGCCTGGTAAATGGATATTATAACTTAATAGTAGTGGACAGCTACACAAAATGGCCTGAGGTCGTGAGGTGTAAACAACCAACCTCATATATGGTGATAAACTTCTTACATGAGCTGTTTGCAAGATAATGGAACACAGTTTGTATCCTGTGAGTTTAAAAGATCCTGCGAGATGTTCATGCTAACATTGTATCACCCTAGATCAAATGGAAGGGCTGAACAATTCGTGGACAATTTTAAGAGAGCTTTAAAGAAAGCTAATAAGGATGCCATGGATGAGTCATGATTCAACAATTCTTAAGAGTATACAGGTAACTCTGAACCCAAATGTGCCAGAAGGATGTTCACCAGCAGAATTAATGTTTGCCAGAAAGGTGAAGTCAGTATTCGATAAACTGTTACCAGTGAAAAAAAAATATATGTGCTAATAAAGGCATGCCAAAATTCTTCAGAATAGGTAATAAGATATATGTAAGAATGTACAAAAATGGCAAGCAATACTGGGAAGAAGGAAAAATTGTAACATACATAGGAAGACTGATGCAGAAAGTTGTGACTACAGCAAACAGAAAGAAGCAGAAATGGAATGGAAAGGAGACATAGAAAAAGAACTAACAAGAGTAGAAGTACCAATGGATTGGCTATATGACATTTTTCAGGTTCCAGCAACATTACAAGAAGTCAAAACCACACACACACACACACACATATATATTTATATAAAAGAAAAAGGAGGAGGTAGGGTGAATAAAAGAAATTGATGTTAAATAAAAAAAAAATTAAAAGGGGAGATGTTGTATAGTGAAACTGTACACCCCCTCCCTGTAAAAAGTGGTAGTAGCCAGCCATTATAAATAGACCAGTAGCCGGTCGACACGAGAAGTTAAAGAAGGCCGGAAGGTCAAAAGTACTTGTAGGCTGTGTTGGTAGTTGTGTTTGTGCTGATATAGTGAACATACTGTGATACTGAGTGGATGTTGTATCGATCCAACCTTTTGAGGATAATAACACTGTACGACTGGGGGTCGTACAGTGCCAGATAGAACCATCATGTTGATGACTTCAGAATATAACAATATCTGTTAGAGCGACAACTGTTGTCACAAGACAGATACAACAGTGGCAAAAGGCCGCTTTGCTACAATTTCTAGTTTGGTTTTGAATTTAGAACTCTTATAAAGTGTTTTTCTTCCACCTTTTGTAGTTGACCATTTTCTTTTATTTTAGAAATGGGAATGTTTTGAATTTTCCATCTCCATAAATGTCTCTATGTTCATTATCTCTTATAATATATATATATGTGCATATATTGTGAATGTGTGTATTTATTTTTCAGGTAATTCAAAAGTTGGGGCAAGAGAATCTTCGCAGTCGGAAATTTCTTCATCCTTCATCTTATGAGAAAGTTACACACGAGACTCAAGAAAGAATGGTTGCTGATCACATTTATTTCTTACATGCAGCATGTGAAGACATGGTTCAATCAGAACGACGAAAAGGTACCTAAGAATCATTTACTTCAAATTTATGTTTCTTCTGAGAACTTTCTGCTTACTTGGGCTTAATGGCTTTTGCAAATTTAGACAACCTAATGAATTTGTTAAAGTTGCTTGATAACTAGGTTTCAGTAACATGGAAGGTAAAGCAGTTTATACCTTCACAAAGGCGGCAAGCTGGCAGAAACGTTAGCACGCTGGGCGAAATGCATAGTGGTATTTCGCCTGCCGTTACGTTGTGAGTTCAAATTCCGCCGAGGTCAACTTTGCCTTTCATCCTTTCGGGGTTGATTAAATAAGTACCAGTTACGCACTGGGGTTGATATAATCAACTTAATCCGTTTGTCTGTCCTTGTTTGTCCTCTCTGTATTTAGCCCCTTGTGGGTAGTAAAGAAATAAGTTTATACCTTCACTTTTTCTACAATGTCTACATACTGTTCAGTTATTTTCATGTTGACTACAAATTCTTTATAATACCAAGGCTACTTTATATGAGCTCATTTCCCTTCTTTTATGTGAGACCTGATTTATTATGACTGATTAATACAAGAGGTGTATCTTGCTGAAAAAACAGTTCCAAGAACATAAAATGTTTTTCTCTGGCCATGGTCTTCCTACCATTAAGCATTTAAACCAGCAATAACCAGCCCAAATATTCTATGTGTTTTATGTTCAGATCAGCCAAATTCAACCTCTGGCACTTACCCTACAGTATCATTCTAAAAACGAACTGTTGCATCATCAAAATCTTGAAGCTATGTGATAATGCATGATTAATTTAACACAGTGTGTACAAGTAAGCATTACATTTTACAAAATAATATGAATGCTAAAGGGTTAAAATGTAAAATAGTTGGCTGTTTATGTAGAACTAGCACTATGACCCGGCAATGCCAATTCATAGTGCTAGTGCATGATTATACAGCTGCGTACATGCACACATACACGCGAGTACAGTCCAAATCTCCGACCAATCACATACAGCTAGCTGGCATTCAATTGGCGTATCGAGTTTCAGGCATTTTGATTGGGTTTTGGATAGAAAATTCACAAAAAAGTCACTTCTATTGATTTTTTAATGGCTTTGCGGGGTGACTGGGGAAATGTAAAGATGTGCACGACCACCCTTGGACGGTTTTGAATGACCATAGGAAGTGCGAGCCCGCTAACTGAAAAATTATGGATTTGTATAAAGGACACACACACACAGACATTTTGCCGTTTACATATATAGAGATTATGTAGTTCATACAAGCATGAAGACACAGGTATTGAAACAAGAAATAGATATTAAAATAAGAATGATGAAAATGTTTATAAAAATGAATCAAATCAGCAATTTTATGCTTCATTATAGCCACAGTAATAAATAACTTCATGTATCTATTGTCTCTGGTTGGTTGTAAGTAGTTGATACCCAAGTCTATCTCGATCATTTCAAACTGACATAAAACTAATGCTAAATATGACCATGTATATAAATGATAATATTCTCAACCTTCTATCTGATCAACGTTGTGCATATTCTACTGTCATAGAAAGTATTAACAATAACATAAGAGGACTTTATTTCTTAGTTGCCCCAGGAGGTACTGGGAAAACATTTGTTATTAAACTCCTCTCAACTAAAGTTTGTCAAGAAAATAAAATAGCTTTAGCTACTGCTACTTTTGGGATTGCAGCAACATTACTACCTGGAGGTCGGACTGTCCATTCAACATTCAAGTTACCTTTAGATTTATCTAACAGAGAAGATCCAGTTTGTAATATATCTAAAAATTCTGGAATGGGTGAACTAATTAATACAAAGATGCCACCTAATTGTTTAGGACGAATGTATCATGGCCCACAAAAAATGCTTTTGAAGCTGTGGACAGAATATTACAAGACATTAGAAATCATAATTCCATGATGGGAAATGTCATAGTATTATTGTCAGGAGACTTCCCACAAACACTACCAGTTCCAAGAGGAACAAAAGTAGATGAGCTATGTGCTTCAATAAAGTCTTCTGTATTATGGCACCACATGAAAACACTTCAACTTTTGACAAATATGAGATTGAGACTTTCAAGAGATCAATCAGCTGAACTATTTGCAGAACAGCTTTTGAAACTCGGTGAAGAGAGAGTTGCAATTGAGGAAGAACAGTTTCTTACACTCAATCCAATATGTAGTTCAGCTGATTCCTTTGATGATTTAGTAGCTGAAATCTTTCCAAATCTTCTTCATAATTACAACAATACCGATTGGAAACATGCTATTGAATAAACTTCCAGGAGTATTTACTTATAACTCAATTGATAGTGTTAACTATCCCATCGAATTTTTGAACTCACTAGAACCACAAGGTACAGCTCCTCATTGTCTTCAGCTGAAAAAAGGGGGCTCTTATTATGCTATTGCATAATTTGTCTCAACCAAAATTATGCAGTGGTCTAAGACTGATTGTACACAAATTTATGAGAAACTGCATTGAGGCAACTATTCTTGCTGGTTGTGACAAAGGTAAGACTGTCTTCATTCCTCACATACCAGTTATACCATCTACTGTCCCATCCCAATTTAAGCGGTTACAGTTTCCTGTCCGAGTTTCTTTTGCCACGAGCATTAATAAAAGTCAGGGCCAAGCACTAAAAGTTACTGGTTTGCAACTTCAAGAACCATGCTTTTCACATGGCCAACTTTATGTAGGAGCATCATGTGTGGGAGCAGAAGCAAGTCTTTTTGCTTATGCACCCTGAAATAAAAGAGAAAACATTGTTTATAAAGAAATATTCACTCTTAATGCAACATGAATACTTCAATAACTTAATTTGCCATTACTTTCATTACATTCAAGAATGAGTAAATCACCTATTTAAATGAAGTGTATTATATAATTGCCATTAGTGTATTGATAAATAAAATAACACACAACTCACTTATTGTCATATAATAAACAAACAAAAGTTCATGTATGAAACTGATCTTTTTTCTATTTCATTTATTTCATATTTTTCTCTTATAAAAATACACACATACAGGAGGAGTAAATTACATATATAATAATACTTTGAATGTGGCTCCTGAGAAAGAATAAAAGTAATTACTCAAGCGACAATGGGTATTACTGCTATTTATATATATATATCTGTTATATATATCTGTGCATTCTTTGTTCACATCTAACCCTATCCTTGGAAAATGGTGATACTTCTGTCAGGAGTTGTCATTGGCAGATTGTATAAGCAATTTGAAAAATTAATGGAAACAGTTTCTTTAGTTTGGTTGGATGATCGACTGCTTTCATCACCACCATACTATTATGCATTAAAAAAAAACACTGTCTGGATAATTGCAAAAATTCACATCCCAACAAATTACAACCATTAGTCTAAAATGTTTATTATTTTCCCTTTCAGTCTTTTTCTTAATGCAATAGCTTTTGCTCTGCTAAATTAGAATTCAGTATACTAATATTTCCAAACCCATTGCTTCTTGTTTTGTCACCTCTACTGTATCTCACCAATCAAACACTACACAGAACATTGCCTAGAACTTTCTATTTGCAACCTAGAATGATTGAAACTTAATATCAGTTGCATCAACCTTAACAGAATGCTCTTTCTCCTTGGACTAAATAATGATAAAGTTTTAAGAACAACAATCAAAATACTTTTGCATTACAAAATATAAAAACTTTATAAAATCATTTGCTTGTTACATAATTTTAAATGTTTTGAACACATTGTATTTATTTCAGACTTGTCAAACATGTATGTATTACTGAAACCTATCCACAATGGCTTGAATTATTTGATTGATCAAGTGGAAAGCTATATCAGAGAGACAGGATTAAATGCTGTGCAGGATCTTAAAGGAGATAATGTAAGTAACACTTTCTTGTAAACTATTCTTTGACATATCAAATTTGAAAACAAAAGCCTTTTGCTAGTAGAGTAGACACCTCATTCTCAGTGACTAAGTTCACCTAACTGTGAATAAGCTATTTGGAGTACAATAAAATGTCAATTATGTGATCTTTCTTAATCAGAAATATCAAAGAGTAATTAACTTCATGAATTTTGAGTGGTAACAATTATGCGTCTTGATTTTTCATTTAAAGTTTTTAATGCAGTTTCTTAGGACAGTCTCTGGGTGCAGGAATGGCTGTGTGGTTTTAGAAATTCATTGCATATCATGTACTTCCAAGTTATCTCTCACTCTCTCACTGTGAGGACTTAGGGCAAGTGTCTTAGTGTTTTCTACTGTAATCTGGGAACCACATTATTTTATGTCACATTTTTCAGTTAAAGGTTTCCAATAGGCCAGTTACTGGTTTGCTTCATCCACACTGGCATGAGTTATCAACTTGGATGCAACGAATACCGCAAGATATTATAGTTTGAAAATCCAGTTTATGTTTTGTTTTTCTTGTGATATATATTGGCAAAAGACTGTATGCCAAATAGTTTTTTAATAAACAAATAATTTAACCAAACAAAACAGATGGCAAAATATGTTATCTTAAGCCTATGTAAAGGGAGCTTATATTTTATCCAGTTAAAATATATTTAGACACTAGATTGTAAATTTTCAAAGTATTTCAAAGCATGTTACTTTGTTTCTTTCTAGTCTTTGAAATCTTCTGTATTCAAAATCTATGTCTCACTACCATATAGCATTGCAGTTCTAACACAAGTCCTTTACTCTGAAAGAAAAGACTTTTCTTGCCAGCAGTCTTTGAAATCTCCTGCATCTGACAAAGCTTACTTATGCTGTTATTCTGCTTAGTCTCCTACTTCTTGTGTACCCATAGCTTTTGTTGGGTACAGTATATGGCATTTATATGCCTCTTTTCTGCTTATTAGTAGGTATCACTATGGATTTTTGAAAATATTTAAATGTAATTTCCACTGTACTTTTTTCTTGAAGAGCACCCCAAAAGAAATATTTTGATATCTCATTTGTGAAATTAAGATGAATATTTTAAGAAATATGACAATTTGAATGACCAGCAAATTGGTTGAAATCTTGACTAATTAGCCTAAATAAATAATTAAGCCATATTTGTAACGTCATATCTTTGAAACTGAGGTGATAACCATTTTCAAATTGCTCAAATTTGTAGTGTTCATGGGATAGCAATTGCTTTTTTTTTTCAGGTTCTTGGAGAGGAAACTTTTTGGGGGCTATTTTTTTAAATATTTATGTAAATCCTATTTTGTTATGTGTAATAAACAGTCAATTTTGTGGTGTTTTCAGACCTAGCCAAATTCAAAAGCACAAGCCACAGTGACTTGAGTTTTGGCACTAAATAAATCTTAAGATTTTGGGACATGATACCAGTTCGATAAAATTATAATGAACCATTGAAAATATATATAAATGGCAGAGTTCAGATCAGGATGCCCACATAAGTTAGATTTTCTCTGTTTATTCTGTAAATTGTATTTAAATTATTTAACTTCATCTCAAACTTAATTTTTGCAGGTTCCATGCATGTTTGTAGAATCTATGCTGGAAGTTCACAAAAAATATACAGAATTGATACAAAGTGTTTTCAATAACGATCAGAAATTTATCCAAGCACTGGATAAGGTAATTATATGATATTATTTCTGCTTTCTTTTTAATTTATTTAGATATATTTGATTATTCTGTTCAGATGGAGTTTTACTTTTTGCAAAATATGTTTATATAGATGAGTAAGTATTTTTCTACAGACAAACTACCAAATCTACACTAATAACTTCAACTTTTCTTATGGTTTTTATTGAAATGGGAATGAGGATAATATTTTAGAGTAATGCTATCTGCTGCAGCAATACTTTTAATTTTGCATGTTTCAATATATTAAGTTCTTTACAAATATTGCTTCTAACTGATGGTGATCCTATCTAGGCAGTGCCAGATTAGCATTTTATCAAATGAAGTGTATATACAAGTGTAAAACTTGCTCTGTATTCATGGAAAACTATTACATAAGAAAGGAATGTCATAAGTTGGGTTTTAGATTGCTTCAACAATGATTATACGTGGATATGTTCATTCATGTGTGTGTGTGTATTATATATGTATGTATATATATTATATATGTATAGGCCAGAAGGATGCAAGAAGCAGACCAATCTGGAAAAGAAGGATTTGGAAGCTTAAGGACCCTTCATGTGCTCAGAGATTTAGGGACATCCTAATTGAGAAATTTGAGAGGGAGGAAGAACTACAAACTTGTGACATAGAAGTCAACTGGGAATTCCTGTGGGACAGCTTGCTGAGTGCCACAGACCAAATCTGTGGGTGGTGCGAAGTCCCAACCAGACCTCACATAACATGGTGGTGAAACAATGTGGTAGACAGGGCCATTAGAGCAACGAAACAGGCCTGGAAGGACTGGAAGAGTGGGGTAGCAGGGAACTGAATCAGATAACCAGAAGGGATGCTAGAAGACAAATATATCTAACCAAGGGAGAATCAGAAAAGAAGCTTGTCTAAGTTTACCGACATGAGGACCAAAGAACTGAAGTGTTTTCAATTGCAAGACAGAGTATGAGAGAAAATTATGATGTCATAGGAGAGAAATGTGTCCATATGGATGATGGTGCATTTGCATGTAATGATTCTGCAAAGAAAGACGCTTGGAGATGCCATTATGAAAGACTGCTGAATGTGGAGAATGAATGGGAGGAGGAGAGCCTAATTGGGGGACCAGAAACCCAAATCAGCAGTACCTTGGTAGATAAAGCAATTAAGGATATGAAGACAGGGAAAGCCCCCAGTCCATGAGGAATCACCATTGAGATGCTTAAAATATCTAGCTGTGTGGGTTATGGTCTAGTCGCCCATATTATAAATCAGGTGGTTCATGAAGGAGCCATACCCAATGACTAGTTTAGCAGCACCATAGTCAACTGCTCCAAATGTAAAGGTGATGCATTAGATATGAATAATTACAGAAGTATCAAGTTGTTCGATCAGATAATGAAAGTCACAGAGAAATCATAGCCCAACTAAGTAGAGAGAGAGTTAGTTTAGATGAGATGCAGTTTATGTTTGTGCCAGGGAGAAGCACCACTGATGTTATATTTCTGGTAAGACAGCTGCAGGAGAAATACCTTGCCAAAGGCAAACCCCTGTACTGGCCTTTGTTAACTTGGAGAAAGCTTTTGATAGGGTCCCCTAATTCCTTATCTGGTGGTCAATGTGGAAACTAGGATAGATGAGTAGTTGGTGAGAGCTGTACAAGGATGCTACCAGTAAGGTGAGGGTTGACAATGTGTACAGCAAAGAATCCGGGGTACAAATAGGAGTTCACCCCAAATTAAATAAAGGTCCAAAAATATTAGAACCAAGGAACAATACACTATGAAGATGTAAAATCACAATCACCTGTCCTCTACCAAACCAGTCAATAACAATAATAACAACGATCAAAGTCAAAATAATAGCAAGATCTAACTAATATTGATAAACAAACTAAATTACTAAGTTCAACGATTCTGTTAATCTATCTAGATTTTAAATGTATCAATATTATAAGCATCTAATTAATATACTCAATCGATTCCATTCATGAAAAATACAAAAAAAAATTTGAAATAGTACGAATATACTCAAATCTATTATATAAGCTCATTATATTGATATCCAAGTATAATATCTATAGATTTAATATATCACACAATAAAAAGGTTAAACATAAACTTCATATTAAAATAAAAACTAGTTTATTTAAAAATAATACTATTTAATGAAAATGTTATCTAATTATTAAAAGAAATATAGTCTAACAATATTAATTCTCAAATTAAATAATATGTAAAACGTAAAATCTTTTATAACAATTAAATATCGGACGTAAAAAATACTATCAAGAAACTATAAATAAATAATAATATTACAACAAACAATAATATCAACACTAACAATAATTTCAAACACACAATGGTTCAATATTCAAATGAAATAGAAAAACGATAAAAAGTTTTTATTATTATTTTTGCAATTTACTTAATCTTTACATTTTATTGTTATTTTAATTTTAACTTTTCTATTATATGTAATTTTCTAGATGGTGTAATTTAATTGTTCATTTTGAATTGATAAAAGGTGATTTTTTTCTAATTTTTTATATATACATATATATATATTCAAATGTTTTATGTTGTAGGCATGTGCTGCTGCAATAAACAATAAATTTAAAGGTGAATGTAAGTCTCCAGAATTGGTAAGTCAATGCAGTTTTTAAATGTTTAACTCTCTTTTTGTTTCATAAATGAGCAAGTGGCTTGGATTAAATATAATAATAATGTTCTTAATCTTTACTGAATTAGAATTTAAGTCCTGCAAAACAACAGAGATTAAAGTACTTGGTTAGTATTGCAATGATAATGATCTGCAATGCATATGTATAGCAACCTAGTCATTCCAGATATTATGCTGTATTCTTTTGTGCACTTCTACTTTGTACTGAGCCAGCAGTTGTCCGGGACTGATATGTTTTCTGATTCTGACTAAGAAATTGGAATCTGTGCTGCAGTTAAGCAATATTTAAGACTAAACAGCAATTTTGAAGATTTTTGCATTTGTAACTAATTTCAAGGTTAAGATGCATTCCTTCTGCAAATAGGGGTGTTGTGGTTGTGAGATTGTTTCTTTGCTTTGTGTAGTGACTATCATTTGGCAATGTTGATGGGGATTATGTTATGTCCTACTGGAAGATGTTGAGAAGGCTTTTCTTTATGGAACCAATATAAGTTTGGCCTGTGGTGTCTATGTTGTGTTTGAAATATGCTTGTGTGTAAAAGTGGGAGTGAATGGTTGTTTCATCTGCATAAGAATGTGTGTTATGAGAAGTAACAGCAAAAGAATCATTCATGAACAGATAGGAGACAACCAAGAAATAAGTGATGGATGGAGCCCATAGATAGCCAAATTAAATTGAAGCTTTACATGTCAGTAGAAGGATTTGCTGATGTCATCAGCAACAAAAAAATCTCTACCAGACCACAGCTGTCTTTGCACTATCTTGGTCATCTGACCACTGCTTTATTGTGAATATCCAGCACACAGCCACATACAACACAACACTGACCCTGCCACACACACACACATACCCCATACCCCAGCCCCTAAGACAATTGATTAAAACTCTTCTAGTTTTGTGCTGTCTCTGGCAGTGCATGTGCTTCACTCCTAAACCATCCAAAACAGTTAAGCATATGACTAAAATCACTTTCTTAGGCATGCTCCTCCTCTATATTGTGCACAAAATCTCAGAGCTCCAAATTCCCCAAGTGGTTCACTTATAGTTGTGTTGTACCAGTTTAAGGAAAAGACAAGATCTACAATGCTGCCCAGTTAGGGGTTGGGTGAATTTCTCCAGGATTTTTTCACAGATGATATCATTCTTCATGCTTCCCTAATATTTCCCTCTCAAACATCATCATCTACATGCAGTGTAAACATGTCATGTTATTCCTATTCTGACTCTATGCACAATGACCTCCAAAACATTCTCTTATAAGGTCGTACCATTTTTACCTCTTTCAATAGCAAAACAACACAAGCACTACTCATATCAAAAAATCGTCACTATTTCTCATCCCCTACATAGCTAGAATCCTCACAATTGCTCAAATATAAGGCCTTGGTGTCGCTGAAGATCTCTCATGCTGTCTGAATATTTCTTCATTAGATCTGGCAAAGCAAATATATTTTTACTTAAGTTCTAAAGGCAACAGATAACTGATATAATATGTGTGAAAGTTGCTCAGTCAGGGCCTGTAAGAGATATTTTGCCAGGCAGAACAAGGTTGCTTTTCAGCCTGTCTTGTGAAAGGGGTATCTCTCCTTGTCAGAGATTCACAGGCCCCTTCTTGAATCTCTGGTTCCCAGATCAATGTAGCTGAACCTCCTCTCATAATCCCTGTCTTCAATAGGTCTGGCTCTGTAAAACAACTCAGGGACTCAATGTTGTAAAGAAAGTAATCATAACTGTTTCTATTGCCTTTGAAACTTTGGAATTGAAGGTGATAGATTGGTAGTTATTGCAGTGTGGGAGAGACTGTCTTATTTGTAGATAGGACTCACTTGTTGGGCTTTCTGAGTTGCTGTAGCAATATAAAAACAGGAAACAAAGACAGTGGCTTATCTACAAACGTTTTCACTTATAAAAGCAGACTGTTTAGGAGTAGAGGATAGGAGGATTCTGTGACGTTAATAGAATCACTTAGAATAGGACCAGAAGACCTAACTGTAGTTTGAAAGTTGGGAGGGCTTACACATATGATGCATAAACGATCTTTGGTTTCCTCAAAGTTATCTTGGAGGTGAAATCATCCATCATCACCCACAAGGAGGTGATCATAGATGGTATTAGGCAGTGAATGTTTTCTTCATCTGACCAACTTACTATTTTTGGATTGTAGGGTTTGGGAATGTGAATGTTGTGTAGGGGCACTACTTTGAGGATGATATCAGTTAACTGCATAGCTATATCAAAAATGAAATATGTTTGTTACTGTGTATCAATGTATGTTTGGGTGTGTATATCACCAGCAAATAATAAAGCAAAACTGAGAAAATTTTTCTTTGTAATGTTATATATATTTTTTCAGCTTGCCAAATACAATGACAACCTTTTGAAGAAAAGCTCGAAAGGAATTTCTGAAAGTGAATTAGATGAGAAACTTGACAACTGTATAACTGTTTTCAAATATTTAGAAGACAAAGATATATATCAAAGGGTAAGTTTATGTATGCTGTTACTGATTATAATATTTTCCATTTCTATTACTGATTTTAATTTAAAATCTAAATCAATGAGAGCATGTGATAAGCAAATTAGCTATTGTAATTAGACTTTTATCAGACCAGTATAGCTCTGTGCTATATCTTCTACCATTTATGAAATTTATATAAATTGTTACATACTGAATGTATGTATGCATGTATTAATCATGACTTGAAGATTGTTTAGGTAAGCAAATGTTATATATCATTCATACTAATATTTTTACTGTGCTTTTTCAAAACTACACAACAAGAAATAAACATTTGTTGAGCTCAGTCCATGATATAGCTTAAATTCCTGTTTACACACATTGATTAAAGTAAAAAGATATATATATATATATATATATATACACATATACTGTACAGAATTGCATTGTGATTCTTTGATTAAAAATGCAAGACGCAATGAAAATTTTAGAAAATGAAAATAAGAAATAAGTGGAAATTTTACTGGTGAGTTTGTTAAATAATAAGGCACTAAAAGAGAATGACTCTCCCCAGACACAACAGAATATGCTTCAACACACGAACTCATATAAAGAATCTTGCAAACCAAATCCAAAAACGAAACATTTATTTTGCTATTTGTAGAAAACAAGTAAATAATTTGCTGATAGAATATGATTTTAATGAATTTGTAATTGATCATAATTGCAGTTGGTTTTTATTGTGCAGGTAAAATAACACCAACTTACATGATTTTGTTGTTTCTAGTTTTATTCCAGAATGTTAGCCAAACGACTCATTTACAATGCATCCACCTCTATGGATGCTGAAGAATCTATGATTAATAAATTAAAGGTAATCCACTTCTACAGTTAGAAGAAAATTTTTGTTTTTTGAATATTCTTAAAAGAGATTGTAATCTCAGTAGAATGAAAAAAATTGTTGTGAAAACAACCAGCATAATTTTACTGCTTGTGAAAGTTGTTATTGTAGTAGCTTAAAGCTTAGCTCTGTGCAAACCTGCAGTTCAGAGAGTGGCAACTTCAGAGTATCATAGTAAATATTGCATGTTGAATATATTTATTACAGTACCTAAAAATTGTTTCATTTTAAAACAAAACGTTTAATTTTAAAACAGTTTTTGTCTTTCCACTAATAAATATCTATTTTAGATTATTTACATAGCAATTACATCATTTTGTCAAGTATATTGAGATTATAGTCCCACTGACTAAGATAAAATATCCCAAGTTATCTCACATACTAATGATAAAATAGTATCAGTTGCCAAGTAGTAGATTTATTCTTACTTACATACAAAACAGTGCTAAAAAGTTTGCTGAAAATTCCCTGACTTTGGGTAAAAGAAAATACAGGAGGATCAGTTAGTTATGATTTTATGCAACATATTCCCCTCTCAGATTCACTCACTTGTTGCAGCATTCCTTCAGTTTTTTTAAGCCCTGTAAAAAGAACTGGGAAGGTTGGGCCTCCAACAAGGCCTCTATAGCAGTGATCACTTCTGAATTGGAGTGAAATTCCATTCCCTTGAGATGTTTCTTCATTTCTGGAAAATCAGGAGAGTAAAGTGGGTGGTCTACCAATTTGAAGCCTGTCATGTATTTTCCATAGAGTTTCATGTGCTGTGTGTGCTGGTACATTATCCTGCAAAAACAGGGCACTACAGTTTAGCTTTCCATGGTGTTTCTGCTTCAAAGCTTCATGCAGTTTGTTCAACTGAGACATGTTGTATTTTGCATCGATGGTGCAACCCTTTGGCAGGTATTTTATGAGGAGTACTCTGTCTTTGTCTCAGAACACTGAAGCTAGAATCTTTCCACTGAAGCTAGAGTCTTTCCAGCAGTGAACTGCTGTAGTACCACTCCATTGATTGCTGCTTGGTCTGAGGATCATAATGATGAAGCCCAGTTTCATCCATAGTGACTAAATGAGCCATAAAATCAGCCTCTGCTGTTGCACACTGGTCCAAAATCACCTTTGATGTTGTCACTCTGATGTGCTTCTGATCTGCATTCAGGCATTTCAGTACCCATTTTGCAGAAAGTTTTCTCATGTCCAGAATATTGTGAATGATGTAGCCTACTCTTTCATGGGGAAATCCCCAGTCTCAGCTATGACTTTAGCTAAAATCTGGCAGTCGTTGAGAATCATGATGTGCACAATGTCAGCTTTGTCCTCTGTGGTCACAGAAGTTGGCAGTCCTGACTAGGGTTCATCTGTGTCCTCAAAATGACCAGTCCAAAACCTTGACACCCAAATTTTCGCTGTGGAGTAAGATGGGTAGCCATCTTCAAGCCTTCCTTCATCTCACCATGGATTTCTGCTGCTCTTTTGCCTTACAAAAAGAGGAACTTCATCACTGCATGTGCTTCAATCTTACTAAAACTTTCTGTAGGAGCTGCCATCATGCATTAAATCTACAAAAAAAGGGAAAGATATATTGTATACCACCATGATTTTTTGCCTATCTTCTCCTAAATTGTTGTCTACCTCTCCTGTAAAGGTAACAGCTTTACTGTTTTGCAATACCTTTAAAGCCAGGAACTTTTCAGTATTCTCTTGTATTTGATCTTATATAAGCTTTTTCAATGGTTCAAGTATTAACAAAGCTTTAATCCATTTAACTGTCATGTTCACTCTGGTCATAACAATTCTGTTTTGGCCATTTGTGGGTAGGGTAGCACATGTTGCACTTGTTTTGCTGTTTAGTTTGTTTACATATATTATATATAGGACACGTCTTAAATATAACATATAATAATATTAAAAATCACAGCTGTTTATATTACAATTAATTACTATTCAGAAAAGGATTACAATGTAATGCTGGACTGCGATTATGAAAATGAGGTAGCCCTGATTGAGAGGCTAGAAATTTATTTTGTAAGAGGGGGGTTATAATGTCAATTCATCAAATAAAATGTTTATAAGTTGTTATTTAATGAATGGTAACAGTTCTAACAGATGATTATGTTTATTTGCAGCAAGCCTGTGGTTATGAGTTCACTAACAAACTACATCAGATGTTTACTGACATGACAATTAGTAAAGATTTAGACAAAAAATTTGAAGATTACTATAAGAACAAAGATATTGATATTGGAATTGGATTTTCAATATTGGTTCTTCAGGTAAGTTGAGATATCATAAACTATTTTTACCATTTCTTATATATTTAATAGCAAGTAATGAAATCCTGACAATTTAAAAATCTGCTGGCAACCATTTCACTTTACTTTTATTTTCTATTTCTTGTTGAAAAGCAGCAGTTAGTAGAAGCAGTAAAATACAAGGCTTAATGCCTAAATGTTCTAATTTTAGTAGATTTGATAAGGTCTAGATGTAAAAATATTCAGGTGAGTATATGATGATTTTTGTAAATTTATAAATTTTCTTATATAAATTTAGCTTATGACTTAAACCAGTGGTTCTTAAACATTTTTTGCCTATGGACCCCTTTGATTCCAATTTTACTCAGGCAGACCCTCACAGCCATTTGATGTCTAAAAACTCTATATTTTCATAATTAAATATTAGGAATTGTATTAAAAAAGTGTTAAAATATTTTTCTATTGTAGAAGTATATCCAATTTATTGTGTATAAACTTTAACAACAAAATCTTACATGGACCTCCAAGGGTAATGTGGACCCTGGTTGAGAACCACTGACTTGGTCATAAGAATTCAGAGAAGTAACAAATGTATTGGTTACATTCTCTCATTTTATAAAATTGTCTTTGTGGTTCATTAAAAAAAAAAATCATAATCAGTATTTCATTTGCTGTGAATAGTTCAGTTTGTTTTATTTCCATATTCTAAAACAGTAACGTGCAACCTTTTTCTCACTTTGGCCCACAAAATTTATTATGTCATCCATGACACACTCAGTGTCAAGTAAATCTACTCCAGAACCAATGTTCCAAAGAAATTTAATTCAAACTATAATAAAAAATACCTTTGATGTCCTAGACATGTTTGAAGAGTAAAAATATGTAATTGAGTAAAAGAAAAAAAAGAAAAACAAATTGCATGATTCTGAAGAATTCATGTTTGCAGAATTCTGTTCTTGGCATTGTGGTCATCTTGTGCTTCTGTTCAGAATCACTATTATCTTTGAAAGATTGTACTTGAACAACAATACAGATATGTTAAGAATAATTACAATGTTATATTCAGTCGTTAATTCTGTATTTCCTGATGAAAATCAATCAATTTCCATATTTATAAAACAAAATCTTTTTCCCTCTCTCTATGTATATTGTTACTTTTGACCATTACATTTATTATTGTTTTCTGCTAGTTTCAATTCTGACTAAACTATTTCAGTAAGTGTTTAATGGATTCATTCAGACGTTTTAATTTTGCTTCCAGAGTCAGTCATATTAATTCAAAATATCTCCCTATTACCATAGTTGATATTGTTAATTTTTTACAGTTAGTTTCTTTTCTTTTGTAGGCTGGTGCATGGCCCATTCGGCAAAGTGGCTTCCCAACGTTTGCTATTCCTCAAGAATTAGAAAAAAGTGTTAGAATGGTAATATTTACTACTACTTTGGTTATTGAATTCACTTGTCGTTGTATGTAATAAAAATGTATCCTAAGTTGAAGGAACATAAGCCAACTCAATCATATCCAGCTGTAAAAACCCTGCCAAAGCAGACATTGGATCTCAATACAATCCTTTGGCATGTTGGATCCTGTCAAATTATCCAACCCATGCCAGCATGGAATATTAGTAGTTGTAATATATTAGGATTAAATCAAATAGTTATAACTTTTTCTTATAAAATGGTAACAGGTTGTGTTAAATTATTCAGCAGATTAATTCTACTATGTTTGTTTAGACAAGAAATTGCTAGTTTTATTGTAATAGTAATTGTGTGGAGAGTATTTTAGTATGACCAATAGGCTACTGTATTGAATGAACTGCATTTTTTTTCTTGATTTAAATTTAATTAATATTCTTGATGTTTCAAAAATAAATACTTATAAGTTATTTATAATGGAGTGCTAACCTCATGATAAAAAAGTGGATTTGATTATTTATAATATTTTCAATATCAGGGTGACCACAAAAGATTAAATGTATAATTGGGAAAAATAGTAAGGGTTAGATAACTGTAAATTATTGCAATTGATTACATGGGTTATATTTATTTCCTGTACAGAATTGGCCTTATAGCTTTTTCATTTTTCTTCTTGTTTTGCTAATTCAGAAAAGCAAGAGCAGTGGCTACAACCCTTTGAGACTTCTGGGCGGAAATTATCCTCAGATCTCAGATCTAGCATAAATGCTTGCAACAAAGTGGACTTCAAAAGGAGTACCTTGGGACCAGGTGGTCAGGTCAGGTCAGGTGTAGGGTCATGCACTGATGCAGTACATTGCTGCATTCACCATGTGTTGGTATATTCCTAGGCGACCTGTCAAGCAAGAGTCCTAGTCAGTCTCTATCTCCATGAGATATTTCCTCATCTACTTTGACCATGTGGCCAATCAACATGAGCTGTCAACTCTAACCCAGCCAGATTCTCAGTGAAGAGAACGTGGTAAACAGGGTCTATCTTGGAAAAATCAAGCAACATGGCCAAACAGTCTGAGCTGGTGTTCCTAAATCATACAAATAACAGGATGTATCCCAGTTTCTGAATAGAGTCCTTGGTTGGATTCAAAATCCAACCAGGTTGTGTTAAATTATTCAGCAGATTAATTCTACTATCCAAGTAGAATGGTTACTTTGACGAACTTCTACACAGTTTCTCTTTAGAAAATTACATGCTGTGTGCAAGAGAGAAGACTGCACTGGTTTGGTCATGTGATGCAGATAGATGCTGACAGCTCCATAAAGAAGCACTGATCCCTCAAAGTAGATGGACCATGTGGAAGTGGGAGACCGAGGAAAACATGGGATAAAGTGCTGAAGAATGACCTCAGGACACTGAACCTTTCAGGCAAGATAACAAGGGACCATGATGCCTGGCACCTTGCTGTACTCAAGAAAACCTGTACTCCACAGCAGAAGTGTTAAGACCAGTCTTCATGGTGGTGAGAATTAACCTACAAGAGTCTTGTGCTGGTGCTATGTAAAAAGCACTTCTAGCAGTGCCACATAAAAGCAGTAGTGCGGTTCCACATAAAATCGCCCGTGTAGCATCATGTAAAAGTACCAGTGCGATGCTATGTAAAAGAACCCATGTGTTGCCATGTAAAAGTGCACATGTGGCGCCATGTAAAAGTGCCTTTGTGATGCCATGTGAAAGCACCCAGCACACTGTAAAGTGGTTGGCATTAAGAAGGGCATCTATCTGTAGAAACCAAACTAAATCAGACTGGAATCTGGTGCAGCTCCCCATCTTGCCAGCTCTGGTCAAATCATCCAACACATGCCAGCATGGACAACAGACATTAAATGGTGATGGTTTTGATGAAGAAGAAGACTTTAGTTCATCTGGCACTGGTGAAAGACACTTGCCTAAAGTATTGTGTTTTGGAATCAAATTCAGATTCACATAGTTGTGAAGCAAACTTCTAACTCCTTAACAATACAACCATACACAGCAAGCAACAGTAAACTAACTCTGAATTTTGAATTTTATTCCTTTTTGAAATGGATTCATTTGACCATTACTATTCTTAAGAAAGGCTTGGGTAGCAACACTTAGACTTCTAAACATTTCATCTTTACTAATCTTACTACAAAAATGTTATTACACAACTATAATTGCCAATATTTTTTGTTAATTTTCTAGTTTGAAATGTTTTACAATAAAAACTTCAGTGGTCGGAAGTTAACATGGATGCATTACTCTTGCCTAGGTAAGTAACTAATTCATTCTACACAGAGTTGCTTGAGCAGATGTAAGAAAATGTATGTTGTGTACATGAGTTGATATAGAGGAGACTTAGAACATGAGTTGATATAGAGGAGACTTAGAACATGAGTTGATATAGAGGAGACTTAGAACATGAGTTGATATAGAGGAGACTTAGAACATGAGTTGATATAGAGGAGACTTAGAACATGAGTTGATATAGAGGAGACTTAGAACATGAGTTGATATAGAGGAGACTTAGAACATGAGTTGATATAGAGGAGACTTAGAACATGAGTTGATATAGAGGAGACTTAGAACATGAGTTGATATAGAGGAGACTTAGAACGTGAGTTGATATAGAGGAGACTTAGAACATGAGTTGATATAGAGGAGACTTAGAACGTGAGTTGATATAGAGGAGACTTAGAACGTGAGTTGATATAGAGGAGACTTAGAACATGAGTTGATATAGAGGAGACTTAGACTTCTCATGAGGAAAGAACACAAGTACAAACACTGGGGTAGGCAGAGTTGATGTATTGTCAGCAGAGAAATGGTTAGAGTAACTGAGGTTGTCAGAATTATTAGTGTTTATGTTCCCTGGCATGGGTTGGCCAGTTTTTCTGAAGAGTGACTGAACACCCTTGTTGTTGCCAACCTTTACAATATGCAGGGACATGATGCACCTATTTTAAAACTTGAATACACACAATTATGAGATTGTCTGAGTATATGGCTGAACAGTTAAGTTTAGGCTGGTAATGGGGGTATTATGACAGCAACTGTGATTTCTGTGTATGTGCCACTGTCAGAATTGGCAAAAGGATAATTTCTATGAGGTTTACTTGCAGACTACCTCAATGATGGATGGTAGTGACCGCATTACTTTGGCTGGGGACTTCAGTTGACATGGTGGGTAGCATCAGGATGGTTACTTAGGTATACATGAAAGCTGTGACTATGGTCCAGTTGATGAAGATAGATAAAGGCACCTGGAATTCTGTGATGCAAATAATAATTTGCAACTCTAATTTTGCAAAGTTAACTTGCCACTGAATCATCTACCACTCAGGCAAACATATTAGCCACAAAGATGGTTGTGAATACTAGGTTTTTTTTCCCCTATGAAGAAAGTAGTACTCAACAGACTTAGCAGGGAGAGAAGCTGATGGCTGATCTCTGAAGTTTATCATAGTTTCCCAAGATACATCTTATTTCTCATAGCTGAATTCATTGAACAATTAAAGAAAAAGTTTCAAATGTGGAAAGAGAACTTAGAATCAAAAGGTCTAAAAATTAGTTTAGCAAGAGAGAATTCTTAATTTTTTCATCTGGACCATGTTCAATATATAAGAAAAAAAAAGACTTGTGTAAGCTTGACAACTGGTTTTTATCTAAGGTGAAGGCTGTGAGCCAAACTAAATACTTCTTGGTATTTTATTCAGTGCCTTGCTGCCAGGAGTCTGAATGTAAAACCCTTTAGAACTTATTCTTTTGTAGGTGATTACTACTTTAAATACACTGTTTGTTTTAACAATTCTTATTCTTTCTTCTTTAAAGATAGCTCTTGTGTTTATGAAAGAATTCATTTACATGAAGAGAAGAGATATGATGTTGAGCTGACTAAGACACTTAGAAACAGTGTGACATATACTTTAGCTAACTTGTATTGCTGCCTGTGTTTAAGTTTTGTCAAGTTACATGAACTTTCAGTCTTCTGTACTGAGAAGGAGATTATGTCATTTCAGTTGGCTCCACTCCTTCCATTAATCAAAAATGAGCTTTATGCTTTGTCAAAAATAATCACTATTTTCTCTGTAATTATAGTAGTGGCATAACATACAGATTCAAAGTGTACAAGGTCAACATTCTACACTGATAATTGTGTCAAATGGTGTACATTTAGTCATTACTGCAAAAGAATAAATTTACTTTGCTGTATTCGTTTTGTTGTACCCTTTAAGCTAGGCACATTACACTATTTTTCTCAATCTCGCCTAAATAAGTAATGGATTATTATGCTTAGAATCAGGTCATTGATTTTGCTCTTTGGTCTATTATGTAACTTATAAACTTATATAACTTATAAACTCCAAAATTCTGGATATCCAAATTTGTGAAGACTTTGCTATGACCAGGCCCAAATGAAAACCAGATCAATGTTTGTATCTTCTGTGATTTATTTGTCTGTCATATTTTGTTTCTCTGCAATGTCTTTTTCTTTCTATTTGTAGCTGATGTTCGATTTAATTACCTGAAGAAAACCTACACTGTAACGATGGGGACCTACCACATGGCAATATTATTACTTTTTAACAATGCTGAATCCTTGACATTTCGAGAGCTGATGGACTCTAGTCAGTTACCAGAAAAGGAACTAAGTAAACAACTTCAGGTGCTAGTAGAAAGCAAAATTATCATTACAGAGGTAAATATAATAATCTGCAGGTGACCAAGGAGCTTGCTTCTAGATGCATTGCTTTTAGAGACACAGTTCATTATATTTAGTAAAAACTTTTGAAAGCAACTTAGCAATTTGTTTTAACAGCTTCTAACAGTGTGTGTATAAAAGATGTAGTGAAATCTCTTGCAGACTTACAGGAATCTGAGATGTAAATACACAAGAAACCATGGATTGTTCAGCTGTTTTGCAAGTATTTGTAAATAAGTTCTGCTTCCTAGGTAATATAATAAGTGCTGGAGTGCTTCTTAGAAAAGTTTAAGATGCTGTTATTTCTCCTTGTGATAAAAGAGTCTTTTTCTCTCTGCAAGGTGCTGATGAAGTGAGCATAAGTTATGAAACTGTTTGACAATGAGGATTGAACCTCTGTAAATTAGTGGAAAGAAATAATCTAAATACTCTGTTGGTTTGTAGCTGCATTGGTATGGTTATGTAAATAGATGTTGGGTGAAAAACCACTATGTTCTAATAATAGAAAATAGTGGGGCCAGATAACTGATGAGATGAAAAAAAAATCAAGACAAATGGTAATATGTTGTAGTACAGCCTCGTCCAACACATACGATTATAATTATATTGGAAAAACTAAACTTTAATAATAGTGTGCATAACAGTGGGATTCCTTGTCTGTATGAATATTAAATTTTTGGTACTGTTGTCATCACTTTTTTATGGATATTTATCAAATAATTGCAACTTTCTTCACCTTGTAAAGGAGTTAATAGGTTCTTTCTTTTTACCTATGCTTATCAATAGATGATTAGCCTTGCTGCTAATACTGGGAGATTGTGAAAAACACTAGTTGCACCATTTTATACATATGTTATTGTCAAACCAATATATACACCAAACATATAATTCTTCCCTGAGCATAGATGTGGCAAGTGAGGCTGGGACTGCATCAACTACCAACACTTGGGAATCAAGTGAAAGAACAGTTAAGAATGAAAAAGAATCAGTGTTAGTGGCACAAAAAAAGCATCCAGTACACTCTGTAAAGTGGTAGTGCCAATGGCATGAAAACGGTACCCAGTACACTCTGTATAGTGGTAGTGCCAGTGGTACAAAAACAGCACCCAATACACTTTGTTAAGTGGTTGGTGTTAGGAAAGTCATCCAGCCATAGAAACCATGCTGAAGATGACACTGGAGCTCAGAGCAGCCCTGCAGCTTGCTGGTTCTCTGTCAAACCATTCTATCCATGCCAGTCATCATCATCATCGTTTAACATCCGTTTTCCGTGCTAGTATGGGTTGGACAAATCCAGTATGGAAAACAAATGTTAAATGATGATGATGTTGATGATAAATAAAGAAAAATACATCATATACTACCAAATGAACACATGGTATAAATTAAAGTAAACAAAACACCTATGCTAGTTCATATTGTTGATTTGTATGATGTGTTTGATATGCTGGGCAATTAATAATTAAAACAGGCGCATGCATGTCCATACAGATATATTTTATTTTACCAAAAACTACATGGCTAAGTACTCTAGCTCCACCAGCTTGAATTGAACTTGAGCCAGCAAAGAAATCCCTTAGCCTGGTCAGTTTAATGACGAAATTTCTTTCAAAAAACTGTTTTCCATCTTCAAAATGGAGAAGCCATGTTTCAAGTTCCAATTTTAGAATAACATGCTCACAATAAGTTCAAGGTATTTGAAAACTAACATTCATCATATGCTTATTGTGAATGGGTTACTTAAGCAGAGCTGGTTTCAGCTAGGATTGAACTGCCACCTTAGTAGTTGGATTGTACTTTAAATCTTTCTAAAACCAGATTCTAAGAAAACTAGTGATAGACTACATTTGAAACAATAATTTTCTTTTAATAATCTCACTTAGAAAGGTATTGATAAAACAAAATTCCTCTTTTTTTTTTGTGTGTTTCTTTAACTGCATGATAATATGAACCAATGATTATTTGTGGATTTCAGAATGAAATAAATGAGAACAGTACACTTCATCTCAACAAAAATTATTCCAACAAAAGATTGAGGTTTAGAATTTCTATGATGCAAAAGTTAACACCTCAGGTAAGCTCTAATTAAAATTGGTTTCTTATTTTGACTCAAAATTTTTGTGGGATTGTGGATGCAAACAAATGAATAGACCTCAGTATAGATTCTTTTAATGATGTTGGAGGTCTAAAAAGTGAAGTTTAGAAAGATAAAATTAAATAATGATTTTTAAATACAAGCACAAGACCACAAATTTGAAAGGAGGAATAAAGTTGATTATATTGACACTGTTACTCCATAATATTTTGTTGTCAGTCCTTGAATCATCATCATCATCATCATCATCATCGTTTAGCGTCCGTTTTCCATGCTAGCATGGGTTGGACGGTTCTACTGGGGTCTGTGAAGCCAGAAGGCTTCATCAGGCCCAGTCATATCTGGCAGTGTTTCTACGGCTGGATGCCCTTCCTAACGCCAACCACTCCGTGAGTGTAGTGGGTGCTTTTTACGTGCCACCCGCACTGGTGCCAGACAGAGCTGGCAAACGGCCACGAACGGATGGTGCTTTTTATGTGCCACCGGCACGAGGGCCAGGCGAGGCTGGCAATGGACACGAAACGGGGCGGTGCTGGCAACGGTCGCGAAACGGAAAGTTCTCTTACATGCCACCGGCACTGGTAACACATCTGCAATTTCCATTGATCGATTTCCATTGATCGATTTCCATTGATCGATTTCGATTCTGATCGTCACTTGCCTCAACGGGTCTTCACAAGTAGAGTTTTGACATGCCACCGGCACTGGTAGCACATCCGCAATTTCCATTGATCGATTTCGATTCTGATCCTCACTTGCCTCATCACGTCTTCACAAGTAGAGTTTTGTGTCCCAAGAAGGGAAGGTATGCATACGTAGGCTGGCTCCATCCCATGTTGAAGGCCACGGGTTATGGACTCACTTGTCCTGCCGGGTCTTCTCGCGCACAGCTCACTTCCAGAAGTCTCGGTCTCTAGTCATTTCCTCAGTGAGACCTAAAGTTCGAAGGTCGTGCTTCACCACCTCGTCCCAGGTTTTCGATATGAAAGGAATATTTGATCCTGGTAAGATTTGAACTTATAATGGAATTGAAGGCTTGTGATACCAGTGGAGTATCTCCTCCCATTATAATTATTTCTGTAGTCTTAAGGATCTGGAACACAAAGAAGAAGTTTACAAGCGGAGTGCAATTTAATAGTCGCTTATTTTTAGTTCTTGTTCATGTGGCTCGCTTCCAATGGCCATCTTTATGGCAGCACGTGGTTCATTATAGCTCTGTCAATAAACCTCTGGAATGTGCTCATTGCATCCCGCAAATTAAAGCTCATGAACAGGAACTCGAAACTTCCAAAGGGGGTAATAACGACAGTTTTGGGAATGTTGTCAGGGTTCATTGGAATTTGATGATAAACACGGATGAGGTCAACCTTGGTAAAATTAGTACAACCATGCAAGTTTGAAGAAAAATCTTGGAGTTTCCTTATAGGATAGTGATCGGGAACAGTGACCGCATTCAAATTTCTGTAATCCCCCACTGGGTGAAGTCTGAATCCGCTTTCCGTGCCAACTGTAGAGGAGATGCCCAAGGGCTGGTGAAGGGATGAATAAGGCTGAGCTGAAGCATATGTTCAAACTCAGATTGAGCTTTTTTGAGCCAGTCAAGAGCAAGTTACCGTAGACACGAAAAGACGGGTGGTCCAGAAGTAGTGCTATAATGGCGAGTCAAGTATGTGACTTTGACTGATTTGAAAGTTGGATCTACCAGCTCTGGGAAAGAAGCCAAAAGGGAGTGGAACTGGTCACCAGCAGCGGCGACAAAAAATGACAGACTGAAAACAGCATTAGTAGTAATCCAAGTAGGCATAAACAAAGATGTAGAATCTTCCACGAGTCTCTGTCGCCTGACATCTACTAATAAGTGAAAGTGGTTTAAGAAGTCCATGCCAGAATGGGGTACAGTAGATCTGCTATAACAAAAACCCACCTAAAATCCCTTTGAAGGTTGAGATCTAAGTGTAATGAGACCTGACTGTAAGATTTATTGGGGATAGATTCACCTCATGCAGGTTATTGGCAGATTGCTTCGGCTTGTCTGAAAGTAAGACGCAAAGGCCAAATAGAACAGCTGGACCCGGTGTCAACCATGAATGATTTGTTAGACACACGAATGCACAAATGAGATGAAAAATTGCAGGAAGAATTTGACGTGCCCAAATCTTCCATAACTAGTTTCCCGAGAGCTTGAATGAACTGGGCTGGATGAATCAACAGGCTTTGTCCTTGAATGATACCAGCAGAGATTGGAAACTGTTGGAGTAGAACTAGATGACCATGACTTAGAATGGCTTCTGCTGTGAGGACGATGAGAGCTGGCGTGTTCTTGCCACAGTATGTCCATGCGACGTAGAATTTACTTTCCGTGGATTGTGTGTTCCGACAGAGAACCTCAGATTTGACAGACGTGTAAGTTGCATCTGGATGTGAGTCAGTGATTAGATCTTTCACTGAGTGTGCAAAGGGTGCAGGCATCCCATAGTACAAAAGATTTAGCTGCTGTTGGTGAGGCACAGCATGGGTGGAAAAATATGCATCCAATTGAGTGAACCAAAGCGTGACATCACCAGAGTATGTGGGTAAGTTGGGAAGATTCATTTTGTATAGAGAAGAGAAAAAAGGACCAAAGAACTGACAAAAGTGTTGCTGGAATAGTAATGTTTGTGCGAAAAATAATTATTCTTTACAAAATTTTTGAATTTTTTTTTCTGTGTACTGTGTGCAGCAATGAAAAAAGAAATTTCTTTTTTAGTCACCAAACCTGTGTTGCAGTCCACTCAAAAAATGTTTCTTTTTTTTTTTGTATTTTTTGTTTTGTTTGTTTTAAAAAGTTGTCAGAAAATGGTGAGCGAACTGGTAATTTTTTTTTTCAACACATTTTTCAAAGCATTTGAACCAAGCTTTGAAGAAAAAAGATCCACTTTTGTGAATCAAAAAGAAGTGATGTTTCATCAGGACAATGTGCGACCCCACACTGCAAAGATCACATCACAGAAGATCGAAGAGCTTGGTTGGGAAAAAGTTCCTCATCCAGCTTATTCTCCCGACCTTGCTCCTTCAGACTACCATTTGTTTCATGGTTTATAGAATCATTCGGGGAACATAACTTTCGCAAGCCAGGTGGGGGTCGAAACTGACATTTCAGAGTTCTTCGCTTTGAAACCAAAAGAGTTTTACATTGATGGAATTAAAAAGCTTGTAAATAGATGGAAGGAAGTCATAAATAATCAGAAATAGATGGAAAGAAGTCATAAAAATGAGGTAAAAGAACTGTTTTGATGCGTGCTGTGATGTGATGATGATGATGTCAAACAGAAATCTTCCATCATTCAATCATTGATGATTAAATTTCAATTGAATATAACATTTGATTACTTGTTTTCTTTATTCAAAATTCAGACAGAACTTATGGGATGACCTGATATATATAATTAAAATGTTTTGCAATTGTGTGTATAATTGTAACCTTTTGTTGGTGTCAGTATTTTCAATGACAATCATGTCCTGCATACAATATCTCAAATTTTCAAATGAGTTAGTGTTAATATATTGAGATGTGTTAGTTTCAAACTTTTGAACTTAATTTTATTGCTTTTTTTTTTGTTCTCCATGCTACAATCAATTCATTCTTTGGTCATCTGAAGATATACATATCTCTTGGTTGAATTGAATCTAAATGCCTTTATTTTCAACACTGTGTAACAGATTTATTGTGTCTTTGGTCAGCAGGTGTTATTTGCTTTTGTGACCTGGACATCAATGTTTTGAAACTGACCTATTTTTCATTGCATGTCAGACAGATTCAGCACTGAGTTGCTGAAACAAAAATATTGTTACTGCAAATATTCTGCTCAGAACCACATATTTGCTAGTCAGTTGCTTGACCTTCACCACTTGAGCATGTCCCTTAGTGGCTGGCAATATGTGCTTCTCTGATCATGAGCAGGAGTTGTTGGGGAGCATCATAGCCATGTGTTGAGAGGGATTCTTTGGAGTTTGAATAAATATAAGAAAAGCAAAGTTTGAAGGAAATATTAGCCATTTTTCATACTTTCTAGGGGTAAGCAACCCTAGGACAAAAATCACGTTACACAGTGTAATCACTAGTAGTATGGTAATAAAAATGTAATCTTTATATATAAAAGTCAAGTTGTGTGTCTGTCTCCTACGATTTAGACTCCTAACTACTCCCACATTTTGCGGTGCAGTTTATCTTATAGTCGTGATTCATATCGAGCCCTTCTGGGTATTAGCGCGTGTCTACGATGAGTCTACGATTTTAAAAAAAATTTACCATAATTTTTTTCCATTTTAATGCATTTTTTCGCTATTATATAAGGGAAGTAACTCTCTAAAAATGTCTATGATGAGTCAACGATTTAAAAAAAATTTACCATTTTTTTCCCATTTTTAATGCATTTTTTTGCTATTTTTTGGCTATAACTCTCTAAAAATGCTTATATAGTTATTTCCCTTACAAATCCGAGCAACGCCGGGTGATACTGCTAGTGTAGGATAAAGAAACCGGGAAGATGAGGTTAATAATCTCCAAATTACTCAAGGTTCTCATTTTTCATTGCAGGAAGTTGCTCATACTCACACATCAGTCGACAATGACAGGAAGATGTATTTACAAGCGGCAATTGTACGTATAATGAAAGCAAGGAAAGTCAGCAGGCATAACCTACTAATTGATGAGGTAAGTATCAAACATAATATTTATATGTGATGAACAAAAAGATCTACAATGACATAGTCTTTTATTCCTAACATATATAAGACTTTGAAATTCTATTTTTGCCTATGTATTTCAGTTAATGTGTCAAACAATTTATACACCAATTTGCTTGAATTCTAGATTTTACCCTTCATAACACACCAACTTTTCCCTGCCTTCTCACATTCAGTAAAAGTTAAATAAATTGTGAGAACCCTTTAAAAGATTATGTTTATTGAAAAATAAAAGGTAATGTCCTTATACCTTGAACTTTTAGTTACAGCTTCCATCTAAAAAAAAAAACACTACAGCTCACTCTCTCCTCAACCTAACTAATAAGATATTAATCAGGGTTAAAGAATACATTACCTTTGGTTGATTGCTGATCATGTACAAGATCCTAAGTCACCTGCTTTGAGGGCTTGTACCTAATGAATACTCTATCAGTATTCAAGTCACTTTTAACAAACTTTATCTTCATCATTGATGTTACTTCCATTCCACTTTATTGAAGGAAATATTAACCATTTTTCATACTGATATGAGTTTTGATGGGTATGCCATCCAGCTCACTATTGCTTGTGACCCTTTGTCATTTTATCCACTCTACATATGAGGTGAGGCCAAATATCAAATGACATTAGGGTTTTATGCTATTTTATAAATGACAAATTTACTGACTTGAAAGCATTTAGTGAGTCCTATTTGAAAATGGGTGGGTTCTGCCAGGTTGAATTGCTGTTATGATGTAGTAGATTGTGAAACCCTTATAACATTTCTTAATCTAATTTTATTTATTTTTTTCTCTTTTACACCTTTCAGGTAATCAAGCAGTCCAAATCTCGATTCACACCTAGTGTTAGTCTCATCAAGAAATGTGTAGAAACATTAATTGATAGACAGTATCTGGAACGATCTCCAAACCAAGCAGATGAATATGTCTACGTTGCATGATAACAATGTTACCATAGAACACAACTCCTGTTAGTATGACTACAACCAGCTGCCAACATTAAAAGTTTCTGTGACTTAACCTTGTTGTTCATTTGGGAACAGGGTCTCTTTAACTAAGGTTGTCTTTCATGGTGAAGCAAGATTTACCAAACATAAGCCTTGCTCTTCTAACAATATATATATATATATATTGTATTCCTAGTTTATCAAGTGACTTGAAGATTTGGGAATGCAGTGTGATAAAAAGGAGAAAAAAGGGATAGATCTGCAATAAAAACAAAGAAAATAATTTCTCATTTAATTTGTAGTCTTTCCTATTTGTTTCTTGTGTCTCTTGTTACTTTCTGTGGCTATTTTGTCTACATGTAACCCAAATCCTTTTAAAGTTTGTTCAAAAATTGTCTCAATGTATATCCTCTCTCTCTCTCTCTCTCTCTCTCCCCCCCTCTCTCTCATATATTCAATAATACTTAGCAGAAAATCGTTCCAGAATAGCACAATAACAAAAAAAAGGTCCTACGATTTTGGCCATTTAATATTATGTTTATCTTTGAATAAATAAAAGGAATTGTGAGCATATTTAAAATATAAATACTTTTAAGGAATGAAAAAGACAAAATTTCAGTTAGACACAGCTCTATATTTGTCTAAAATATATTTCCATTGAACAAACTTTTGTAAGATATCTCTGTCTATTTAAAAATTTTCTTTTGATCTGGCAACCGATAAGAAGCTACTGTTCTATTTTCTTTGTAAATTTAACTTTCAACATTAATAACAATGAGGATTACTCAATGTTTTGAAATGAAGTTTTTGCTACATTTTAAGTAGTATGAATTTACTAATTAGGAAATGGAGGTTCTCTTTAATTAAAGTTGTCTCTCACGGTGAAGCAAGATTTACCAAACAACATAAATCTAACTCTCCAGACTCAAAGATTTCAGAATATACTGTGATAAAAAGGTATAAAACAAGAAAATTATTCCTTATTTAACATAATGTCTTTCCTATTTGATTTTTGTATCTCTTGTTACTTTCTATACCAATCAAACATAATTTGACTACATGTAATATAATCCTTTTTAAAGATTGTTCCAAAACGTTGGCTTCTTGTTCTTTATAGATTTCAAACTGAGTTGTTGTTGTTGGTATATAGCTTCCATGTTTGGATTGGTGCTTCTTTAATACTTCATACTGAACAAAATCCAAATGTGCCAATTAACTCAAGCCGCAACCTTAATCTCACTATCAAAATATTTCTTTATTAGTTTTATCAGTATTATTCAGCTTAATGCTAGGATAACCTGGAGCTAAGTACGTTTTTTTTAATTCCTGTGGTTAATGACAGCATTTATTCTTATACCATTTTGTATATTATTTCCCAGCTATTTCCTCCTATGTCCTTTGTTGTTACTATTATGCAATTCATGATTTTTCATGGTTATAAACTGGTTTTAATTTGCATTTATATAATTCCTTTCTTTAGAAATTTGAAGCGCTGGTTAATATATTTTATCCTTTAAGGTAGCTTGAAGGTCTAATAATTGTGTGTTCATTTTATTTTTCATATAAACTGTGTATTTATTCTGCTAAGTAGGGATGGATGTCAATAAAGTTCACAAAGTCGAGTTAGTTTTTGTGCCGTGAGATGTGAATTCTAATGTTTTTTGGTAGATCCTTTCAACAGAGAAGAAATATTGACAAGTGTGTTGGGTGGCTTGTTTTTCTTTTATGTGACTCTCACAAGTTTTGATTGCCCGAATAAGATTCCTGTAGAATATTATACTCATAGAATCTCAATGATTTTATGAAAAGTGTAACAGTTTTCTAGCAAAAAAGAGCATTTGTTAATGAAATTGGATGTTTGGTACAAATGTACTCTGGTAAGTATAGCTGTTCATAGAATGGTAACAAAAGAATAAAGCTCAAACCCATTAGTAGGCTATCTATGATTGGAAAATATCATTTAAAGGCTGTAAACATTCAAATTGTGTTATTTTACTATTGGGCTTTCTGAAAACTTCTTTTTTGCTATAAATGTTCTTGCTACACTGGTAATGTAGTTGATTAGCTGGTTACATCAACAGACTTTGATTTGCCACTCTTAAGAAGCTACCTTCACTTCATTTCAATAAGTTAAATTTTATTGTATCACAACTCATTCTCTCTCTCTCTCTCTTTCTCTCTCTCTCTCTCACTCCCTCTCTCTCTCAGACTAAATGCCTTGCATTTACTTAATCTCTGAACAAAAGTAACAGTGATATACTGGAGATGATTAAATGAAATTTTTGGCCTTCTGTCTGATAAAAAAAAAAATTAATATGTAAAATGTTAAATCACTACTGTTACTTCCCTTCCTTATAAAAATTGGAAAAGCTCTCGGTCTCTCAATGTTAATGTTTGACTTGGAGTTAGATCTGGGCTATTAAGAAGATAATCATTTATTCAATTTTCAATGAAGATTAAATGTGTGTACTGAAACATTGTCATGAAAATAAACAAAACAAGGAACATTTTTCAACAATTTCTTAAATTTTCTTATTACTTAAATAATTGTGATCTCTTGTGTCATGAAATACCTTGTGGTCAAGTGAAATGTGTTGGGAGATGAGTTTACCGTGGAACAGACTTGCATAACAGCTTTTTGATACACCTCCTAATCAGAAATATACCTAATGATAAAATTGGCTTAGATGGAGATTAAGGATTAACAACTGGAGTGGCTTCTAAGCAAACTTGAATTACTGAGTTCAAGAGACTTATGAAACATTAATTATTACTTGTTTAAATTCTTGAAATGAATTATTACTAGTTTAGCACAAAAAAGCTACCATTATAAAGAATGAGTTTAAGTATTTTGAAATTGGTTTTATGGTTTATTACTTAGCGCTCAAGAACTTTAAAATCAGCAGTAGATATAAAAGCTCTCAGTTTAACCCCATTGAAACGATATGCATATTTTTAGGCATAGAGCTATTAAAAATGATCAAAGAAAGGATCAATAAAATTAACAATATAAAGTTAACTGTCTGGAAACTCCAGCAGAGGCATAACTGCTGCTCCTTACAGAAATGAAATTTTTAATCAATCTGCTTAAAGCTAAATGGACTATGTCAATGAGAGTTAATTGGGCAATGGATTTTATACGGTGCGAAAGATGAAATAAGAATCAAGCCTTCATTTGTTTGTCTGATACTCCATCAATCCACCCAGCTGTGACTCAACATTTTCTTTCTGTTCACATTCACCATCCAATAGGAGCTCTCTACATAGTATTTGATTTTAACGGTACTAAAATTTTTTTTCCAAAATATTAATTCCATTTACTAGTTGATGTGAGGGAATGATTGAAACTTTAAGTTTAAGGTTTTTGACTTCTGATAATTATTTTAATGAGTTTTTTTTTTAGCTGTATTTTAATTTAGTATCTCTGAGTGCTCAAATACTTTTCTATAATTGCAAAGAAAAGTCAGAATAACCACTGCTTGCTCCCTCTCTTTCAAGAATAGCTTCAATTTCTGTCTTTGTTAGCAATATGCTCCTTCCACACCTTTTTATTTTCTTATTCAATTGAAAGCAACGGTGAAAAGCTAGTCATCTTATCTCCATTTTAAAGAAACAGCTCAATCATTACTGAGTTTCATAAAATTAGTGACATCCTGAATGAACATTACTTCACATTTAATGTTTGCTTTCCCAGCTAGCATGGATTGGATGGTTTGATGGGATCTGACTGAGTTCCAATGTTATCTTTTACTTGGTTTCTACAGGATGCATTTTCTAACACCAACCACTTAAGGTGTACTGGGTGTTACAAAAGTGTATTGGCACTCGTGATGTTGCTGTGTAACTTAAAAGAGAGAAAAATGTAAAGGAAAATGTTCCCACTACTAAGAGGGGAGTTTTTGAAAAGGGTAGGTGGAGGTGAATGGCTTTGTCATGTTGATAGACAGAGACAAGCACAGGTGTCTTGTTATAGAGGAAATGCTTAGCTGAAGGCGATAAAAGTAAGGTGGTGATGGGGTGCTAGAGCAAACTCTCAAGGTACAAAAAGGGGACATAAGAGAGGATATGGACAGTGCGTCGTGAGAGGAAGTGAAAGAGCAGATGCTTTCATAAGGGGAGAAACAAATTAAGAAGTGGGTGAATGGTTATAGGGTTTAAAGAGTTAATTAGTTGGAATATTTTATAAATGACAAATTTACTGACTTTAAAGCATCTAGTGAGTCCTATTTGGAAAAGGGTGGGTCCTGCCATGATGAACTAGGGTGAAGTTGTTGAAGAGAAATACCAGCATAGAGAGGGGGTAGGGGGGAAATAAAGATAGGAATGGTTCAGGAAGGAGAATAGATCAGAAAGTAGTGGAATGATGTACAAGGTGTAGGAGTGGTGAACAAGGAGCTGAGAGGACATTGAGAATTGCAGCAGATAAGAAAGAAGAATTAAGAATGGAGTATAGAAGAGGGAAGAAAGCATTGGCTGAAAGGAGAATATTGGTAGATACAGTGTGGGCAGGGATGATAATGAGAAATGGAAGTGGTTCCATGGAGAGAGGGAGTTGAATGGAAGAGAGAGAATGTACCATGCCAATTCTACTCTTAGGTGGTTACTGCAGCTGAATAGTACCATAGATGGGGGTGGGGGTGATAATTGTTAGGGGATGAAAATTGGGGGAAATGCTTGATATGTTAGAGAGAGAAGAGGGTCATAGCCCTGGATATACAAGCATAATAGTGGTTATAAGACATCATTTTTGCTTGAGTACAGTAAATCCATATACATATATATACACACTCATATATATAATGAATTGAAAGGGATAAAGTATTCAGGTGGGTACTGTATGAGCACTCATTATCCAGATTATGGCTATCCACATCGAACTGTAAGGAGCACCTAGAATTACTTAAGTCAAGCAATCCCAATATATTTCATCCAATGGGTAAATCTTGGATTTGCTTCACTAGATTATAAATATTTTACCAGGTGTATATCTAAAACAATTATCAAGTCATAAAAATGAAGCGTCCGGTTTTGAACTGAAAGTTAATTTTACTTTATCTCAACAAAAAGCAATGCAGTTAATCAAGGTATGCGCCTAAATTATCAACAGAATTTTGCCATTTTATTGGTTGTATATTTATGCTGGCAGTGAAGAATTCTGGAGAGCAAGAGGTGATGAAATCATGAAAGGCTGTTTTTTGCATTTTCTTCAGATTTTAAGTTTTTTCCTTGCAAAAAGTTGTCTAATGCCTGGAAAACGTGATAGTTGATGCAAAGTCTGGTAGATATAGTGGATGACATGGTACTTCCAAGTTTAGTTCCTGTAACTTGAGAAGTGTTCTTTCTGCAACATGTGGTTGAGCAGTGTCTTGCAAGAGAATTGGCCTGTCTCTATTGACCAATCTCAGTTGTTTAATTCCAAGTTCACTCATCATTTCATCCAGTTGGTTAATGTATCCATCCACTGTAATTGACTTACCAGGTCTCATGAAGCTGTAGTAGATGACACTAGCGCTGGACCACCAAACACACCATTAGCCTTTTTTGGATTGTGTTTTGGCACTTTGTCTCTATCCAGCCACCATGCAAATCACTTGCTGTTGTTGAAAATAATCCATTTTTCATTACATGCAACAATACAATGCAAAAATGGTTCACTTTTATGCTATGACAGCAAAGAACAGCAAGTTTCGAGACAACATGTCATTTGATGCTCATTCAGTTCGTGTTGTACCCACTTGTCCAGCTTCTTTACCTTGCTGATTTGTTTCAGGTGGTCCAATACGGTTAGAATCGAAACACCAAAACTTGCTGCTATCTCCTGCATAGTTTGAGAGGTATCCGCTTCCACTAAAGTTTCCAGCTCATCTGCACTCATTTGCCTCATCTTCACCAAACACCTCATTAATGTTTTGAGCTGCCTGGGATGTAATGGTTCCATTATGAAACTCATTCATAAACAGTACGCAGGTGCAGGAGTGGCTGCATGATAAGTAGCTTGCTTACCAACCACGTGGTTCCAGGTTCAGTCCCACTGTGTGGCACCTTGGGCAAGTGTCTTCTACTATAGCCTCAGGCCGACCAAAGCCTTGTGAGTGGATTTGGTAGACGGAAACTGAAAGAAGCCTGTCGTATATGTATATATATGTGTGTTTGTGTGTCTGTGTTTGTCTCCCCAACATCGTGTGACAACCAATGCTGTTGTGTTTGGCAAAAGAGACTGATAGAATAAGTACTAGGCTTACAAAGAATAAGTCCCGGGGTCGATTTGCTCGACTAAAGGCAGTGCTCCAACATGGCTGCAGTCAAATGACTGAAACAAGTAAAAGAGTAAAGTACAAATTTTTTATCTATCCATGAGTTCACAAAAATTGATTTACAAGAGAAAACTCACAACATAATCAGACACTATGAATTGCATTTCGAAAAGTGATGATGTAACTCTTCAACATTGTAAAGCAAAGAATTGTCAGGATAAAACATTAGAGTTAACGACTGTCAAACTTGGTGCATAAGAAAATTGGACATTTCATTCTTAATGACCTGATGCAATGAATCTGTGTATTTTAAAAATTTCTACAGCCAATTATATATAATATATTTGATTTAAATGTGTTTAACTTGTGTTTCTTCTGCATAGACAGCTAGCAATTGCATTTGCATCCAGTTACTTTCAACTGGTTATTAGTCTATGCAACTAACTTTATTCGAAGTCCCAACACTGATGTGGTCTGAAGTGAATTGAGTCCTCATCTTGTTTATTGGTAACACAACATTTCGGCTGATATACCCTCCAGCCTTTATCAGGTGTCTTGGGGAAATTTCGAACCTGGGTTCTCATTCCTAAGGTATTTTCCGATGTTGTTGTTGTTGTTGTTGTTATTATTATTATTATTATTATTATTATTGGGTGAGAGAGCAGTGCATGCCATCAAAGTGACACTGGGGTAAAATTTACAAGGCCCAGTGTATCCATCATGACTACCCGTCTGATAAGGGTACACTAGGCACATGCTTCACAACCATATGTGCGTGACATGGTGATCTCATATCAAAATAAACAGTGCATGACCTTGCAGGTGAGGCCCAGTTAGAATTTTCTTGTGGTCAAGTAACCCATCCCGCTCAAAAGGTCCTTGAATAAGGATTGTTTAAGGATGTAGAATGAAGCACCCATGTTTCCAAAGGTGAATTATCCAAACCTCTAAGAATTCCTTTCAACACAGCTATGATGCTCCTCCACTACTTCTGCTCATGATCAGAGATGCGCATATTGTCAGCCAACTAAAGGACATGATCAACTGGTTAAGGTCAAACAACTGACAAGCAGATCTGTGATATTGAGCAGAATATTTACTGTAGCCCATCTTTTATACCAAGGCAAAATAATGTAGATGATAACACTTCCAATCAGTTAAGATCAGAATCCATGAGAGCCACTGTCTGGTACTGCATCAGAGCATTATTATTATTATTATTCAGATCACTGCCTGGAATCGAACTCGGAATCTTGGGGTTAGTAGCTCATGCTTAACCACTATGCCACTATGCCCATAGGCATATGGCGTAGTGGTTAAGAGTGTGGGCTACCAACCCCAAGATTCCGAGTTCGATTCCAGGCAGTGACCTGAATAATAATAATAATAATAACAACAAAATCAAAAAATACCTTAGGAATGAGAACCCAGATTCAAAATTTCCCCAAGACACCTGATGAAGACTGGAGGGTATATCAGCCAAAATGTTGTGTTAACAACAAACCAGATGAGGACAAATATCCATCAATTGTAAATAATGTACATAATTCCTCATCTCTTAAATATAGAACTGAAACACCATCATGTTGACTGGTTGTTTGATTTTTATCGCTCTCAGTAAATGTCCTCAGATTGACACTCAAACATTCTGAAATGTTCATATTGGTGCTTCTGGCACAAATGCCAAGCAGTGCAGCATATTGTTTTCAAATTTCTGGCAGAGTGAATTGTGTCATAGTGCTGTTTTTCTCACAGATGGTACCCAGCTGACCCTACTATACTGTGTAGTTGACAAAATCAAAAACAAACAATGCGCATGCATGAAATAAAAAATATAGAATGGGAACAACTTACCCATTGCACTGTGTGTATGTGTGTGTGTGTGTTTGTATATGAATAAATTTATGTGTGTATATATTTGCAAACATGTGTTTATGTTTTGGTGATTTCCACAGTTATAATGTGTAGCCACTGATGTGACTGTAGCTGTTGTATCTACTCTAGTAGCCACAATATTTTCTTGGTGTCAGGTACAGTGTATCACTTCTATATCAGAATGGTAATATTGTGCTATTGCTGATAGCTCTGCAGGATACCATCTACCTTGACTGTGACTCAAACTTGATTATAACATGTAACTGGCTCTTAAATTCAACTGAGAACTCTTACAATGATTCTACAATGACTGACTCATGACTCCCTGTACTGGTTGATGTCGTCTCACTTTATAGTGGCTGATTCATCTTACCTGTCCTGTGGGAGGGGTCTACTATTTCCACTACAACATCTCCCTTTTAGCTTTTCTTTTTGGGAAGTAATTTTATTTTACTTTATTCACCTCATCTCCCTTATTTCTTTTTTTCTTTTTTATACAACTTAACATTTTTTCTTTTTGGCACCCATTCTTAGGAACTCTGTTTTCTTTCTTTTTCTTCCACTTGTACGCAGGGGTTCAACCACCTGGAATGTGTCATACAGCCATTCCATAAATGCTTCCAATCAGTTTGGTTCATTTTCTATGAATCTCTTCTTTAATTGGTTTCTGTGTCTTTTTTCAATACCTCTTTTGCTTTTTACCACATACATAATTTGTAATTTCACCTTCTTCGCAGTACTGTTTTCTATTTGTATATGACCTCATTCACACCTTATCACCAATTTTGAAAAATTTTGATATGTCCTTCCTGGCACTTTTTATTTCCTCGCCAGGTAGCAGTTTATCAAAAACTGATTTCACCTTCCTCACGAACATCAGCTCTGCTGGTGAGCTTCCTGCTTGTGTATTGGGTTTTGGGGTCACCCTGTACCCTCTAAAATATTGTTGTAGAGTGACTTTGTCTGTGATGTCTTTGTTTTGCTTTCTTTAAAGCTCTTTTAAAGGTATCAACAAAATGTTCTGCCTGTCCATTTAGTCTGGGATAGTAAGGCACTATCATTATATGTTTTACTGTGAACATTTCACTGAATTTTCTAAATTCGCTGGGCACAAATTGTGTCCCATTATCAGACACAATCACATTGGGGATGTCATGTCTTGCAAATAATTCATGCAAAAAATTTATTACAGTTGAGGAGGTTGGTCTTTTGCATTTAACAATTTCTGGCCATTTTGTAAAACTCAACAACTACTAAGCAATAATAACCATTTAACAGAACCGCGAAATCAATGTGTAATCTCAACCATGGGATTTTTACTTCTGGCCAAGGCTTCCATTTTTTGGTAGGCAATTTTTCTGCCAGAGCACATCCTCTGCAGCCTTTTACCAAGTTTTTAATTTCCTTGTCCATCTTTGGCCAATATACATAACTGCACTTTAGCACTTTCATCCTTGAGATCCCTGGATGTATAATGTGTCTCCAGTATCACTACCCTTTGGGCACACATCAGTATGCCATTACATATTGAATATGTGTTCACATCTTGGTGTTTTGACACACTGAACCTTTTTTGTTTACTTTTGTTGACCACAGTATTTTTTTGTTTCATTTATGAACTTATCTTTTGACGCATTCCATTTTATATCCTCCAGGTTTATCAGTAACTCTTGTACAATGTTCCACATTATGTCCTTAATTTCACCTTCAGCACTTAGAGCTGCTATTACTGTATTCTCAAATGGTTCGCCATTTTGGGGTATTAACCTGGTCAGGCCATCAGCATGTCCTAGCTTATTTGAAGGTAAATATTTCATTGCATAGTCATAGTTTAATAGTATGATGTTGTAATCTGTTGTTGTAATCTATTTGCTGTATGTATTGGAATTCCTTTTTTGGATCCATAAATTGTCAGCAACGAGCAATGGTCTGTAACCGAAAATGTCTCCCATGTATAAACTTATGGAACTTCTTGATGCCAAATATAATTGCCAATACCTCTTTTTCAATCTGGCTATAATTTTTTCCCGCTAGCAATAGTGTCCTTGATGCATGAGCCATGGCCTTTCTACTACCATCGTCACATTTGTGAAGAAGTACAGTTCCTACCCCGTACATACTAGCATCTGTGGACAATATTGTTTCCAACATTGACCGAAGTGTGTTAGAGACATAAACTGGTCGATTTTCTCAATTATAGCTAGACTTGCCAATCTTTCCAGCTCTTTGTTGACCTGTTCTATCGCAGTAAACAACATGTTCCATCTGGGCCTAAAAGCAGGTGTTGCATTTTCTTTTACAGCAATCTTCACTTTTGTTTTAGTGCAATAGCCTAATACTTCCAAAAAAAACATTTCGAAATAATTTTTTATTTTTTGTCTCAGTTCTTCGACTGCATTTGAGCCTCTGACCATCCCAACTACATTTCCACAGAGTCCGCCACATTCCAGGGGAAAAAACTACAAGCTATCAAGTAGTTGATAGCTTCTGTTACCTAGGTGACCAGTTGGTAGTGAGGGTGGATGCTCTCAGAGTGTAGCTGCTAGAATAAGAATAGCCTGGGCAAAGTTCAGAGAGCTCTTACCTCTACTGGTGACAAAGAGCCTCTCACTCAAAGTAAAGGATAGACTGTATGACACATGTGTGCGAACAGCCATGCAACATGGCAGTGAAACATGGGCTGTGAATGCTGAGGACATGCGTAAGCTTGAAGGAATGAAGCTGGTATGCTCCACTGGATGTGTAATGTCATACACTACAGAGTGTAAGTTCCCTGAGAGAAAAGTTGGATGTAAGAAGCATCAGATGTGGTATACAAGAGAGACGACTGCACTGGTATGGTTGTATGTTGCATATGGATAAAGACAGCTATGTGAAAAAGTGTCACACCCTAGCAGTAGAGGGAACCTGTGGAAGAGGTAGACACAGGAAGACATGGGATGAGGTGGTGAAGCACGACCTTTGAACGTTGGGCCTCACAGAGGCAATGATAAGTGACTGAGACCATTGGAGATACGCTGTGCTTGAGAAGATCCAGCAAGCCAAGTGAGACCATAACTGTGGCCTATGCCAGTGCAGCATAACCAGCCCATTTAAGAGTACCCTTCAATCATTGGGCAATAAACTGCACTTGCAAAGACCTGTTGAGGCAAGCTAAATCATTGTCATGGCCGATAACAGTACCACCTGATAGGCACTTGTGCCAGCGACACGTAAAAAGCACCATTCAAGTATGGTCTGTGCCAGAGTCACCTGACTGGTCCTGTACCGGTGGCACATGAAAGGCACAATTCGAGTGTGATCATTGCCAGTGCTGCCCGACTGGCTCCCATGCCAGTGGCACATAAAAAGCACCCACTACACTCTTGGAGTGGTTGGCATTAGGAAGGGCATCCAACTGAAAAAACTTTGCCAGATCGCTTCGGAGCCTGGTGCAGTCTTCTGGCTTGCCAGCTCTCAGTCAAACCGTCCAACCCATGCTAGCTTGGAAAGTGGACGTTAAACGACGACAATGATGATGATGATGAACACTTATGGGGGTATCTCACATTTTAAATAACTCTATACATTCTGTGCCAAATAAGTTTAGTGATTTTTTCAACTCATAAATATTTGCCCTTTTTGTTTTATCTCAAAAAGCTACATCGCAAACACATTAACCAATAAAATATAATTTCCTTCCAATAATACCATATTCTTCTTTATTTGATCTAAATAATTTCGTTTTACCGATTTGTTTCCATGTTTTTTTTCATTTATGATAGTGATATCATTACTTGTGTCTAATTGCATTTTGACAATTTTGGTTTCGATTTTCACTGATGAATTTTCTGTTCGTTGTACTAACTCTTTTTTTCTAATGACAAACTATTTATTTTTTCTCATTTGTTCCAAATTTTCGTCATCTTCTGCAGTGCGATTTATAACCAGGATTATATCCTGGTTCATTTTCAGCTTTGCAAGAATTTTTGTTCTGACATCTGCGTCCTTTTTAGCAGTAAGTCCCTGTGCAAAAATCAGGAATTTGAAGGAATCTGGATTTAGTTGATCCAGCTTAAACCTTTTGTATTCCCTGTTCACTCTACCTGCATACGTAGTAAAGTTTACGTCGTCACTTTTCTCAAATGTTCAAACACTTCCGTGTGTTGAATGAGGTTTATTCACTGAACATATTATATAAACTCTCAATTGTGTCCGTAAAATTTATGTCAGAAGATTTTTTATGCATTATAAAGTTACTGTATTTTTCATGCTCTGTTGTCAGTTTCCTCAAAATTAGATGCGTTTTCATTTTGTCAGTCCAGTCTTAACATTATTTTTCAAAAATTTGTTCAAATCTTCGGTAATATGCCTTGAAGGTGACTTCTTCCAGGTGATATTTCAATTCCTTTATTGAATTCGCTATGTGGTCTAGCAAAAACGTATTTCCAAGAAAATCTAAGCTAAGAGCACTAGACTCCTTGAAAGAAAGCAAACGAATGTATACGAAAACAAGGACGAAAAAACAGAGAAATGGTACACAATTACAAATACAAACAACAGGACATTAACAATAGGTGTCTTTCGACTAAGGACGAATTAAATTAAACTGGCATGTGTGGAAGTGAAGCCTTATGGCAGGAACATAAGAGATGAAAGTCATGGGAAGGAATATAAGAGATGCTGCACGGATGGTAGTTGAACCAAGAAAGAAAGGTCAGGCTTGGCAGAACACTGGTCACCTGGAAAGAGAGGAGAGAGGTAGGGGGCAGAGGGATTGAAGAATTAGGGAGGGACGAGAAAGATAGAAAAAGAAAGGGACAGAGAGAGGTAAAAGAGGAGGGAAAGTGAGAATGAAGGGTAGGCAAAGAAATGTGTGAGAGGGAGAGTGAGAAAAAGAAAAGTGGAAAGAATGAAGAAAGTGTGAAGGGGCTGAAAGAAAGAGTAAAAGAATTGTACAGAATTTAGATATATATATGTACTTATATATATATATATGTACTTACATACCGGAGACCACAAGCGTACATACTCCGCTATATGTATATAGAAAAAACGAAAACAAAAAATGGAACAAGAACATAACAGGCAACAACAAATATACATGAATCAGTTGACAATAATTGTACTTATAGAAAAAGATTTAATTTTAAGAAATTAATATTTACTTTCTTTAAGATTCACTACAGTAGTTTCTTTGAGATTCACTAAGAGCTACTACCAAGAGTTTTTCTTTCTGCGACTAATGGAAAAATTTCCATAAAATGAGAATTTTTTAAAGAAGATCAGTCAGTACATAACCACATCATTTATTTATTTAAATTAATGCCATTGGCTCACTTTTGTTATTAATTATAGTTATTTTTATAGTTTAATTATGCAAAATATTACTTGACCCAAATTTTTACAATCCATTTTTTATTATGTAAATATAACTTGTATTTAACTGACCAAACTAAGTTTGATAGACTAAAGTTTTTGTGATAAGGTAGTCTGTAGTTGTTCCTTTACCTCCAAACAAAGATCAGTTATTTCCATCAGAATGTCAATCAATTTTGTAAAATCAATTCTTAATTTCTTGAAACTATCTCTTCTTTTCTCTGAGATTCACTAAGAATTGCTTTTAGAGTTTTGTATTATTTCTCTAAGAAAGAAAGTCTAAAATAATACCTTAAAATCTTTTTCATTGTCTTCAGATTTTACAAAAAATAAAAGCTCTATACAAACAATATTATCAAAAATATAAAAATAAATTAAGAAAAGCATAGAAATACTTGTTTTCTTTAATATTAAATTAGATATGACAGAAAACTTGAGAAGGATGTAGGAAGAAAATATTATTTAATAACTCATCACCAAAACTACCTATAACCTCTGATCTGCTATTATGCTGTGTTTTTCTTGCAATTATTTCTATTGATCATGTACCTCTGACTGTAGTTATATTTTACAGTTTTACATTAAATTATATTTTACAGTTTTACAGTCATGATTCTTCCTTTTATTGCATATTTGATCTAATTTCCTACACTCTTTTCAAAACATTTTGTTCAAATCTTCATTTATACAATTACATTCATTGGAACTCTCTTCCACTCATTAAATTATATAATTTTACCATATCTAATCCCTATAGGTTTTGTTATGTTCCATTTTATTGAAAAAGTAAAAAACTAAAGCAAAGAAGCTTGTATATTTCATAATGGATTTTTTTTGTTGATAAAATATTGAAGTATTTGCACACACTTATCAATAACTATTTCATATCTATTTCTAATAAGTAGGCTGCTTATGTGTTTCAGTTCATTTTCACTATAATGAAAGGCATTCCAGTCATAACCATTCTGTCATTCAGTGTACTCATTCTTTTGCCAAAATGGCATGTGAGATTTCAAAGAGATATTTCTAACAGATCAAGAAACTACATTAAAGAACTGTTGTTGGGTTATTATTAGAATATTGTGCTGGTGTTGACCAATGAAAATATCATTCAAAGATTTTGATTAAGATTTTATTTTAAAAATGAGCATTTTGATGCAGGCAGATTAGCATTAAAAAGGCAGTGATACAGCTACTATTAGTAAATTTGGTTTTTGTTACCAGATATTTACCAGAATCAGTGTCAACTTAATTTCAATGATTAGAGATAGGTGATGATGTACAGAAAATAAAGTCCTTCTCATATCCAAATTATATTTGTCTTATTTTATCTGCCAAGAACATTAATTATTTACTATTAAAAGCTGAATAAAATATACATTAAAATAATAAGTGTCTAATGAAGCAGAACACTCTATTACCATTTAAATTAAACTTGTAATTAAACACTTTAAAGAATAATTTCTAAATTTGAAAAAAATCAATTTAATACATTTGTAGTATCAAATACATTTTAAACAGCAGTTGATTATATGCCACCGAGGCTTGCTTCTTGAACATGTCAGGATTGTATGTAACAATATATCAATCCTTAATTATCGATCCTTCTTCATTGAATTGGCCAGTAGATGTTGATTTGTATTCATCTAAACTGTCCTTTTCACTTGCCTCAGTACCATCGACTTCAGTTCTGTATATGAAAAAAAAATTTTTTAAATATAGTAAAAATGAAACATTTTGTCGACACATTATTGAATATGATTAACATTAGATTATAGAAACCAGAATTTATTATAGAAATGTCAAATCAAAATAAACCCAAAAGTTAATTCTCAAAACTAAAATCTTTGATATGCTTCATTCCATAACTGCCATTTCTGAAGAGTGCAAGATTACATAATCGGACTGTTACTTAACATTCTGTTGAACACCTAGTGTGAAACTGATTGGTAAGATTGGCCATAATGGATATATAATACTGTATACTTCAACTAATATACCAACTGCATGCGCCAGATAGGTATGTAGTATGCAGAGCAGATGTAAGTTATGTATATGAATGTGTGGAAGATAAATTAAAAATAAAAACATAAGAGAATTAAATCAAAATTTTAAAAAATTTTAATTTAAAAACTTAAAATAAATTTTTAAAAGTTAAATAAAATTAATTTTAAAAAATTTATCAGCAAAACAAATTAAATTAAAAATTTGAAAAATAAAAAAAGTAAAAGATAAAATAAAAGAATGAAAAAGGAAATGAGGGTGGAAGCTGTGACAGGAAGAGGTGGGGTGTTAATTTCAAACAGTGTATGAGTTTGAAGTGTGAAGATGTAATGCTGTTCTTGGTGAAGCCTAATGGTAGGGGTTCCATGAAGCCAGGCCAGACAGTGAAGTGTTCAGTGGTATGGTTGGTAGAGCAAAAATGACTAGTGGTGAGAGTACTTTTATGGAGGCAGATATCTAATAGATGTTCAGTAAATCTGTCAACTAGATAATAGCCAGACTAACCAACACATAATGAGTCAAAGAGTGCATTTGAGGTAATAGATAATGACAGAAGAGATACAAGAGAAGAGTGTGTGTGTATATATATGTGTGCATGCACGTGTGTATGTACATGTACATGAGAATATGTTTGTATATAATAATAATAATAATAATAATTGTGTACAGTGCTCAGGTGCACTACAACTCATCTAAAGTGTATATATAATCAGGTGTAGTTTCGGCGGATTTCGGAAAGCATGAGGGCCTTAAAGGATGCAGTGTCATGGCAGTCAACAACTGACACAGGCAGTTTATTCCATGCTTCAGCAACTCTGAGCGTGAAAAAATGTTTCCGAAAGTCATGGGAGCTGTGTTGTTTTCTGACTTTGTAGGCATGTCCACGTGTGTTAGACACATGGAGATCAAAAAGGTGTTCAGTGTTGTTGTTGGTGAGGTAGTTGATAACTTTGTGGGTGTTTACCAAGTCCGTCGCCAAACGCCGGAGCTTCAGTGAATCCATGCCCAGGGAAACAAGGCGCTCAGAATATGGTAGGTGTCTGATGGAGGGTATGCGTTTGGTTGCACGTCTCTGGACAGATTCCAGGAGGTCAATGTTCTGTGCAAGATAGGGGTTCCAAACTGATGATGCGAATTCCAAGTGTGGTCGTACCATAGCTGTATACAGTTTTAAATAGATGGCTGGAGAGCGGCTAACAAAAGTTTTGCTGAGTGATGCCAGGACACCCTCGGCCTTCCTGACAACTTAGAGATATGCTTTGACCAATGCAAATCACTGCTGACAGTGATGCCTAGGTCACGCTCGCAAGAGGATTTCTTGATATCAGTGTTGTGGAGGGAGTATGTGGACGCAGGGTTTTTTCTCCCAAAATGCATGGTGGTACACTTGTCCACAGCCAGTTTCAGTTGCCAGTCTGTGATCCATTGCTGCATTGTGTCTAGGTCTGATTGCAGAAAAGAGTTGTAGACATCAGGATCTGTCCTCTTGATTTCAAGGTACAGCTTGATGTTGTCTGCATATTTCAATACTGTGGCATATACGTATGTTTGTAAAAATTTACATGCTTAAAGTTATCTACATCTATCTAAATCTGTACATGATTTTGTATACATACCCATTATGAGTATTAATGTTTGTATGTGTGTGTGTGTGTGTGTGTGTATGAGCATGCATGGACGTGTATGTGTGTATGTGTATAATTATATACATGTGATGCATTTATTAACATAAAGTGAGTGTGTAATGCATACTTACTTCTGTTCTTCTTCATCATTAGAAAGGCAATCATCTTTCACTGATAAGATAAGAAAAATAGAGAACATTGTTTGTTATTACAGAATTCTCAAATATTCATTAATTTAAACCAACAATAATTCTAAGTATGATGATTCAGTGCACGAAAACTGTGCACAAAGTTCAAGGATTTGAAGAGTGTGGAACCAATTCTAAGCCACTATTGCTCTCAAGTCTACTCTGACTCAAACTAGTAGCACCTGTTAGGGTTTCAGCTATGGGTAAACTAATATGTGAACCCGTGGGAGTGAAGTGAGGGACCTCCAGTTCCATTTAGAACTTCCTTCTAGAAGATAAACTTGTATAAAAAATCTGAAGTGCAGTTTGGTTCTGGTCGTCTCAACCTGTTGTGCCACTGACTAAATAGCCAATTGTACTGGAAAGTAAGTTTGGTGCTGTGCATGCTTTAACCATTCAAAACAAATTCATGCTTGTTGGATTCTTGGAGTGTTTGCTTCAAGTTTAAAAAAAGGTTTTACTCAGTCATGAGTTGACTACCACCATATGTGTGTGTGTGTAGGACCTCGTTTGACCCTACCTGTTTGAATTCGAAACCAAATCTAGAAATTCTCCCTAGTCATATGACCTATTGTCCTGTCAAAAGGAAATGCTGATTATTGCGTTTTCCATTTGACACATGACATTGCTATACCATAGAAAGTTTAGATAAACAAAGTGTGACTTATACTAATTTAGCTATAGTTAAAACGGTATATCCATTTTCTTAACTAGTCTGCACAATTATAAATACTAGCATTCTGTAAAGAAAAAACAGTGAGTGAGAGCAACTGACAGAGAGCAGGTCAACTGACACAGAAATACTGTCTTGACAGAACATCATAGAAGGACAGCTATGGAATCTGCCAGCGATACAAGTTGTCTTGTCCACCCCTCTCTTACTTTCTCACTCACTCACATTTGTTTCAATAACGACAGGGAATATGGGAATATGTAAGTCATTATCTACCCTTTTTAGTTAACAGAAATCCTTCGATAAGCTAAGTTATGTTTTTATTTTAAGAAATATTGTTAAATGTTTTTCGATTATTTATAGTTAATACACATATTTTTCTATATTTATTTGATAATTAGTATAAGTTAAGATAAGTACATTTATTCTATTATTATTTTATTATTACTATTATTATTTTAGACCTGATGAGTGACTATATTTTTAAAAAGAATTAATATTAGATCGATTTAATTTTAAATCGAATTGATTTTATTATTATTATCTATTTGAAAATATAGCTACAAAACGCACATAGTCGTTTTACTACTATTTACTATTTATTGTTTTGTACTTAATTGATTTTTATAATTAGGTTTTATAGTCTATGTTTTCTATATGGTGTGAATAACATCTTTCATTATTGAATTGTTTAATGGAGGTTTTTCTCTAAATTATATACATATATTATATATTGTGAAATTTGATTTAGAATTGCTAAATTTAATATTTTCCTGTAAGCTTGGAATTATATTCCCTACTATTATTATTATTATTATTATTATTATTATTATCATTATTATTATTATATATACATACATATATATATATCAGGTCATCCCTTAAGTTCTATCTAAATTTTGAATAAAGAAAACAAGTGATCAAATGTTATATTTAATTGAAATTTAATCATTAATGTACTTTCCCTGATTATCTATGACTTCCTTCCAAGCTTTTTAATCCCATCAATGTAAAACTCTTTTTGTTTCAAAGAAAAGAACTGTGAAATGTCAGTTTTGACCTCTTCCTGGCTTGTGAAAGTTATGATTCTGTAAACTATGAAACAAATGCTAGTCTGAAGGAGCAAGGTCGGGAGAATAAGGTGTATGAGGAATTTTTTCCCAACCAAGCCCTTTAATCTTCTGTGATGTGATCTTTGCAGTGTGGGATTGCAAATTGTCCTGATGAAACATCACACCTTTTCGATTCACTAAAGCGGGTCTTTTTTTTCAAAGCTTGGTTCAAATGCTCTAATTACTGACAGTAGACTTGAGCATTGATTGTTGCATTAGGTGGTAACAATTCAAAGTGAATTACTCCTTTGCAATCCCACCAGATAGAGAGAAGAACCTTTTTCCCATGAGGTTCCCTTCTCGGTTGTGGTTGAGCTCTTTACCAAGCCACTGTTTACAATGTTTAACATTTTGATAGAAGATCTATTTTTCGTTACCACTCACAAGTCTATCCAAAAAGGGTGAAATGAGTTTGTGATAATGGAGAGAAGAGCAGATGTCAACTCGTGATTTGCAGTAGCTTTCGGACAATTCATGAAGCACCCATTTTCCAAGTTTAGGAACCTTTTCAAGTTGTCGAAGATGATAATGAACAGTTCTATGGTTTGAACTAAGCTTTATTGCCAAATCTTCAACTGATAATGCAGGATTTTTTTCAAGTAATACTTCAAGGAGCTTATCATCAAACTCAACTGGACACCCTGTTCAATCTTCATTTTCATCAAGGCTGAAATCTCCACTTCTGAATTTTGCACCCCATCTTTTGCAAGTTCTTTCATTCAAACGTTCTTTCCCATAAACAGAGTGTATGTTTCAAGTTGCTTCGGCTGCAGAGTTTCTTGTTTCCTTTTTTGTATTCAAAAAGCATTATGTACCTCAGATGTTCTTTGGATATGTCCATGTTAGAAAGGGTTTTAAATACACCCTGACAACTTTGTTCCATACAATGGCACCACATCACAAGAAAAGAATGCTTTACAGCAGTATTCCCCAACAATCTATCACATACCTAACAAATGATGGTACCTGAACTCAGAATATAAAAGTCTGTAACTAAATACTATAAGTTATTTTATCCAATGCACAACTGATTCTGATACAATCTATGTTGATATAATAATTACAGAGTAATGAATACCAGAATTAGTAGAACACTCAACAACATGCTTAGCAGTATTTAGTTACATCTCTTTATATCTTAAGTTCAAGTACCACCAGGATCAGGTTTCTGTTACATTGTATAAAATACTCAGAGATACTGAATTTTGTCTTTATAATCTTATAATCTTATCCCCAGGTCTTAGTGTAATATCAATAATAGCATTAATGCTTGGGATGAATAAATGCTGGCTTCTTTTGTGGTGTTATGAACTATCTATGTTTTTATGTCACTGAAATGGGATGTTCAATGTTTATAGGTAAAGAAATAATTTCATAGATATTACAAAACAGAAAAAAAGAAAAACTTACCATAGTATTTGCTGCCTCTATCACACTTGATGATACAAACAAGGATGAGAATTAGAAGAAGCACACAAATAGCAATCATCATCACCACAAACCAAGTAGTTTGAAGAAAATCCAAATCCATTTCACCTTTGAAATAGATACAAACAAATAAAATAGTCTTTAGCAACTAAAATCTCTTTTGCTTTTATAATAGAATTAATGATTCAATGTTCTTGAAAGTTTTTACCCGAAACAGGTAAAATAATCAATCAGTTACAGGATATTGTTTAATTCTCTAAATTACATGGCTTCGAAAGATCTGAATGTGAGCATAATGTCTAAAGTCGATTAGATTCTGCAAAAAGACATTAAGAAGACAAAGACATCAATGTTTCAAGTATCTTATCTCATTTATGAGGGTGGGCTGAAAAGCTCATAGGTTGACTATGAAGGAGTGATAATACAGCTGTAAAACCTTGCATGCATTAATTTCAACTCCTCTAATTAATAACTGCATTCTTCCTTTCTAGGTAAACTGATATCTGACTGTTCAAAGAAAACTTCAAAAGTAACTAGTAGTGACTTCTCTTCAGTAGTCAACAAAATTTGACATCGTGGTGTTATCAAATACCTGCAGGAAAAGCATTTAACCCCCAAGAGCATTCATGCTGACATTAGAGGATGACACTTCAGCTTTAGCAACTTCAAGCGTGGGCAGTTGAATTTAAGAGGGAAAGAGAGAATCTTAAAGATAACCCAGCATATGGATGTCCTGCAATTATCACCACTAAGGAAAACATTGATTGTGGTCATCACATAGTGATGGATAACAGGTGATTGACTATATACACACACACACATATATGTGTGTGTCACTCCCTGAATACATACCAAACATCCTACCTGATCAACGAATTTGTGAACTCCTATAAGCACACACATCATACTAACACCATCTTGCCACACACAGTAGCAAAATGTACATATTATAATACTGTGATGCATTGTGTAACCTGATGAGGTTTCTTCTGCACTGTGGAATGCATTCAATTTCATTATATCGTTCCCCATCCACATGGGAGCAGTACACATGTAAGCCGAAACAATCATCATGTTAAATAAAGTTTACAGTAAATTCTGTCTTCCTTATCTACCATTTAAAATATACTAAATGTACACTGAAGAATTCCTTACATAGATCCTGTGGCTAAAGTGCAGTACCATGGATGATGCCTGGTAGCTGTATGTGTTGAACATGTTTTCAATGCACACAACTAGGGACATATGCAAAAGAAGGTTTGGATACTACATTCCAAAGCCTCCTATCTAAACTTTAATTTTAAAATAACCTATATATCTATATCTATACATATATATACATATATATATATATCTTAATACACACACACACCCATGTATGTATGGTGGTTGTCTACTCCTTATGACCACCTCCTGTACCTTCACCTTAGAACCATCATGGCATCTGATGTGGCTTTTTGAACCAGGCAATGTTCTGAAAAGACACCCACATAGATTGCACATCTGATTTGGACCACCAAAAGCTGCAGTTAAGTTCTGATCTCTGTGAATCTTAAAATGTCTTATGAGGCCTCCATTAGATTTGCAGACCTTATTGCATACATGGTATTGAAAGATGTGCACAGACATATATATATATCTGTGGCCATTGGAGTTTGATGAGTCATCTATAAAGCAAAGTATTTTATGGATGTGAAACCATTGGTCACTCTATGACCAGCCATACAACTAACTTCCTGTATATAAATTGCAGCTCTAATTTTTAGAGTATACTTCTTTTTTGGATATATGATCTACTGACAACTACACACACACACACATGTTTGTATATATATATATATATATATATATTATATATATATATATATATTCTCTAAATAATAACAATAATTATAAGCTTAAAGCTTATAAGTGATCACCATGTATTGGCTAAATATGGCCTAATCTTCTCCATCTAACACTGAAGGGCACTCATGACATTTTTTTGGAGCCACATATATGGATCAAAACAATTTGATCCAAATTCTTGGCTGAGGATTAGCATTACACTTTGAAACTTAAAGTACCAAGGAATTTGGATCAAACTGTTTTGATCCATATATATATATATATATATATATTGCAGTTTCATTTACTGGTGGATCATGGCATAAAAGCTGAAGAAAAATGTAATTAACATTGTATCTTCAAACTTATAGAAATAGACATCACCAAAAGATTCCCCATGATTTCAGAAAGCTGAAAAACAGTTGCCAATTATATTTTTATGTTGTTGCTTCTTTGTGGTCTGTGTGAAAAGAGGCTGGGAAGTCAGCTGCTAAACTCATTTGGTGTTGTGCAAAGTAGGTCAAGAAGCAAATCCTTTGAAGTTTTGATCAGATTAATGCCCTTTCTCCATCTATTGGCCAAATAAAACCTATGATAATGGTGAAAGCTCTAAGAACTCAATTACCCAAATTCAGTTGCTCCAAGAGTAACAATTTCACCAATACTCATTGTTATAAGGTTATAATAGAGAGAAGTAGGGTTTTTAGAATTATGAAATTATATAATAACTTGAAAAAATAAAGGAGAGGTATGCCCAAAATATAAGGTTGTACCTGCTCTTGAAGATAATTAAAAGAAGTAGGATTTAAGCTCTTCCATGCCGAAGATGATCTAATAATCACCGAATGTTAAGTAAGTGATTGTATATTGGCCAGAATGAAAGGTAGTGGAAGAAACTGTGATGAACCATGGTCTCCCTTTAAAATTTTTCTCTTTGTATGACGAACAAAACATAATGGCATAAAGTGTGTTGCTGCACAACAGTGAAAGACTGATTTTAAATGTAGAAGATCTGCAATGACTTGAGAATATCTTATGCTTATTTTCTCAATCTGCTTTGACATTTACTGTGTATGGATATGTTTGCAAAGAAGTACTGTAAGTTGGAGGTGGAAGTACATGTAGTAGATGAAGAGCAAGACAGTAGCTAAATAAAATCTTAGATATTTAGTATAATGGATGGAATGAAATGGCATAGAAAATTATTATTAATATAACAATGATGATGTTGACGTCAGTAATGATTATGATAAACTGGAGAAATTATTTGCATGGCAACATAATATAGAGATTCTTGAACTTTTAACCACTATACCTCTTAACTGGTGATTTTAATTACAAAAACATATAAATTGAACAGAATCACCATTCAAAAACTGAAAATGTATTACATTTGAAAGTCACATCACACTGTGCTCTTTCTGTGACTTTGCTGGGAAACTGTACTCCACAAATTCAGAATCCATTCTTTTCTTTTTTTCTTTTTACTTGTTTCAGTCATTTGACTGTGGCCATGCTGGAGCACCACCTTTAGTCGAGCAACTTGACCCCGGGACTTATTCTTTGTAAGCCCAGTACTTATTCTATCAGTCTCTTTTGCCGAACCGCTAAGTGACGGGGACATAAACACACCAGCATCGGTTGTCAAGCAATGCTAGGGGGACAAAGACAGACACACAAACACACACGCACACATACATATATATATATACATATATACGATGGGCTTCTTTCAGTTTCCGTCTACCAAATCCACTCACAAGGCTTTGGCTGGCCCGAGGCTATAGAAGAAGACACTTGCCCAAGGTGCCATGCAGTGGGACTGAACCCAGAACCATGTGGTTGGTAAGCAAGCTTACCACACAGCCACTCCTGCGCCTTATATAATTCAAATAAACAGGAATTTTACTTGGTACCATTCTACCAAACAAAATAAGGAAAATTATGGAGAAAGTAATTCAAAGATTCATGTAATTTTAATAATAATACTTACCTGATGTTAAAGGAAGAAGTAATGTTCTCCAGTCACTCGGAAATTCCAGTCCATTCTGTACCATAACTACTCGGAATTCATACCAAAGGCCAGATGTTAAATTTGATAAAACCTGCCATTGTTGCGTGGTAAACTCCAAAGTATTTTCTGTGAAATTGTCACCTAAAATTCATATAATAATTCCGCTGAAAGTTACTTTCAAAACTTAAATGAAAAATAAAACTTAGGGTGTTTGTGAATGCACAATGTTATACATAAAAAGTTCTGTATTTTTGGAGATTTTTATACAACCTGACCACACTGATTACCAAAATTGTATATTACAAATATGTAAGACTATGATTAGTTAGAAATAAAGACAAGTGGGAAAATTTAGGGTAAGATTAATGAAAAGATCACAAATACAAGTGATCTCAGTAGAAAAATGCAAATTGTAATTGCTACAACATTAATGAATTGTCCAAGACTGCTGATAAATTAATTAGTAGTTAATTTGAATTTCTATATACACCTTAAAAATAAGATCAACAGGTGAAAAAAATCCAAGAAATTATCATTCCAAACGTCACCAACCCACATTCTCCCCAGACAGTTTTAGCTCCATCCATCACTACCTGTTCATGAACAAAATACTAAATAGTTTCAAATTTAACACAAAAATGATAGTTATAAAGTAGCTTATAAAATGAAAAGAGTGAATGATAAGACATTATTTATAGAATAATTTAAAACCAGAGATAATAAAATTCATGATTTTTTTCTTACTTCATCAAAATGATGGACTCTCCTCCGTTGAAGAGAATATATGAGTATTCAGCTTTTGTTAAACAACCTGCACAAATGATTTGTTTATAGTGATCAAATGTCCGTGTTGCATATTAGCTCATGTTTTGCTCAAGAACACAATGCACACCCCAGTCTAGGGATTGAAACCATGATCTTGTGCTTGTGAGCACAACATTCTAACTGCTAAGCTATGTTATTAATTTTAATTTTTAATATTTATTGCCTAAAAATATGAAACCAATAAACGACAAATTAATTTAATATTTCAGTATTAAAAAGCAATTTGTACTTTCAGCTGAAATCTCATTATATTAACAACCACAGGTATATAATAATGATAGAAGCTTGCTTCCCAACTATGTGGTCTTGTGCAACAATTTGTGCATCTATTATAGCCCCAGGCTGACCAGAAATAACTGACATTCTTTCTGCAAGTGATGGAACCGAAATTGTCAACAAAAAATTGCCTGACACTGACACTGAACATTGTGATTCATAAAATGGGATGATTTGGTGTAGCCATATGGAAAAGAACTTTGGTGCTGAACCTGTTTTGCTGATGATCTTTTTGGTATTAGACAATTTGGTACAGAAAGTACACACACACACACACACACACACACACACATGAAGAGAGAGGGAATAAAATGTTACATATAAAGAAAAACTCAGAGAGAGGGAGAGAGAGCAGAGAGCGAAGGGGGGAGGATAAAAACAATAAGATTAAATGTAAAATAATACTGAAATTGTTAAAACTGAGTTATCTCTTAATTCATAGCTTGATTTGCATCAGTATTTTTTTCCTGGTAGAAGTTAGTTATTCTGCTGAATAAAATATATTTTCAGCACCAAAATGTCCCTGCACTGAAACATTCTTACTAAATGGATTTTGCATCAAATTAGCAGTGCAATACCATATCAACAGAACCAAAGCATGCTCCAACCTTGTGATTCATTTCTCTTGATATCAACTCTTTCTATATCCATCAAGATATTTCAACCACCAATTTGTAGCTAATACATTCAAAGAGATATATGCTCATATACTTCCTGATGAACACAAAATGCTTTAACCCTTTAGATACTAACCTGCTTAAAACTACTTTTGGTTCTAATATATAAAAACTCAGTTAAAAATGATCTTAATATTTGTTACTATTTTCAAAACTAATTGAAACAAAGACTGTGTATTCCTTTAGAAATATAGTAACAAATGTGTTAAACTCATCAGTAAACAACATGTAAATACAGAAAACCAAAAACTGTGTTGTATAGGATGAAATATGAGATAGTAATTAGAAAATTCTGAAAGTCAGAATGGCAGAGATTCAAGTAGGAGATTTGCTGGAAGCTTTTAGTTAATTAGAAGTAGGGTTAATATACTAAAAAAGATTCGTTCAACATATTTACAAATGTAATTAAAGTAATTAAATTAATAAGAAATAATCTTTACATTTTAACAAAGGGAAATATCCAGATATGATAAGTACAAATGAAATAATAAAAATATGAGGATGTCATAAATCTTAGTCCCACTTCTATATAGTGACAATCCAGTATAATGATACTTTAAAAGTTAAAAATCAACAGAGGCTTTCTCCATGAATGCAATGTCTGCATGCATATAAAATGTTACAAAAGGAGAGACAAGAGGCTTAGAAGGTATTTTCCTATTTAAAGTAAGAATTTAGATTTACTAACCCATTTGCCTATATTCAAGAAAGTAAAAGTTTTCATATTCAGATGTTTCATTGCCAGTCATCCAAGTTATATTTACAGAATCTTCATCAATTGGTATGACTGACCAATCAGTAATACTAGGAGCTGAAAAAGAAAATATAAAAATATATAAATAAAAATAAAAATAATTTTCTTAAAAACATTTTTAAGTAAACCAGGGGTCATGCAATTGTTGTTGTCCAGTTTGAAGATACAAGTTGACAATTGTTAAAAAAGCAGATTGAGAAAAGGATTCCAAAAGGTTGATGTTTTGGGATAAAGGAATGATTGTAGTGGTTAGTGGAGAAGGAAAACACAGAATGGATGATGAGAGGAGGTAAATTGGGTATAGCATATGGCATTAAGCAAAGATGGTATCCAACTAACTTTTAAAGTAGGATCTATTGTAATAGTGTTAGAAGAAGCAAAATTGAGAGGACAGTGTATCTATGAGTAAGACATTGGTGTGTGTTGATGAGTGAGTTTTTTTGAGTGAATGAATCAGTTAAATGGCTTTCTTTTGGAGCAATGCAGGATGCTTTTTTGTGCTGCAGTAATGAGATCCCAGATATAGAAGCAGTACTTCATCAATGGTTTCACTTGAACTTGTGAATGTGAGATCACCAAAAGTTAACGACTTCAAGGTTTTAGTAGCATGCTGTCCAAAAGTAAACAGGGTGAGGTAGAAAACTCTTTCCCTATTATTATTATTATTATTATTGTTATTATTATTATTATTATTATTATTATTATGTAGTGACTGTTTTTGAAAGGTTCAAAGAAATGAGATTTTCCAACAGGAGATTATTTCTGAGGTCTCCATTCATGGACCATGGTGCCAGTTTGGCATTTAGTGTCTAGATTAAATGTGGATAATTCATGAATGTGGAAGGTTAAAGATGAGTAAAGTATGTATCATTTGCATGAGAGTGCTTATTGTTAAGAGTAACAGCAAGCAGATTGTTACTTTACAGAAGGAAATGTGTGAATTAGAGAGCCTCTCATCTGCAAAGCGTGCGCACACACACACACTGCATTTCAAATTATCAAATGAAGTAACATCTTTTTATTTTATTTAAAAACTACACATGGAATTCAAAGAAATTTTCACAGAACGATGACATCAGTTGTATGCATGTGGGTGTAAAAAACATGAAGTTCCATAAAATAACCCAGAAATTACAGACATTTACCAAATTTATGCAAACTTTCAATGTTTCAAATTATTAGTAAGGTGTAATTAAAACTCGTGTAAACAAGAAACTAACAATTTAATTGTTTGATGGACATACTAAAATGAATACATACAGTCATAAATATGGAAGAAATAAACAAATAAACAGTATTCAAAAATTATTGGTGAGCTGGTTAGTAAGTTGGAAAGGAGCTGATCCATGGAACATGCTAATTTCTGGATCTCCTCTGATGTTATACCATGGGATACATCCACTACTGGTAGCCACAGTTAATCTCTGCTCCTAAAGTGACATCCATTCTCATAAACATGTCACTTTAGAATACTCCACAAGTTTTCTATTGGGTTTAAGTCAGGTGAACAAGCAGGCCACTTCATCTTCTGAGGTCCACAGAAGCCTAATAGTTGCAGATACTCTGTAGTTTTTTTTGCTAAGTGTGAGGGCGCATCGTCTTTCATGAATATTATGTGAATATTATGGTTGTCTTGGAGGCTAAAGGTGCTCCCTCAGAAAGGCTATGTAAGCATCTGCAGTTATTTTAACACCCTCAAATACTTTCCAAGGACCAGCCATAATACCTGCCCAAATCATGATGCCCCCCACCAACCTTGTTAGTGTCTCAAGTATTGATGATGATCTCATTCATTTACAACCCATCCTTTGCTCCAACCATCAGGTGCATCAAAGGTAGCATGAGTTTTGTCCATAAAGGAAACTTTTGAAAAGTCGATCTTTGTGTTATCTTCTGCCCATTTCAGATGATGTTACATGTGTATTTTGTATAAAGGATGACTTTTATTCGATGTCACTGGTTTACCAACCTTTTTCAGAAGAAGACATCAGGTAGTTCTAGACGCAATTGTTTCACAAGTGTGCTTGAAAAGTTCCCCACTTGTAAGAACTGGGTTCTTTACAGTTTCATGCTTAATTTGTGACAGAGAATTTTGAGAAACAGCCTTTCATTGACCCTTGTCAGCTCTCTTGCATATCTTCATAGGAGCAGTAACAAAGTTTTTTTTACAGTTTAATAATATCTTTCAATTTAGATATTTCTAATGTCGATTTATCTTTTGCAAGTTTAGAAGTAATAACAGATTTCTCTGAAGCAGTTAAGTCACATTTACAACCCATAATTACATGATTATCAGACATCTCATTAATAATTTGGAACACTGAAAGTTCGTGGAAATATAACTGATGCCATCATTCTGTGGAAATTTTGTTGAATTTCAAATAGTTTTTAAATAATAGTTTAAAATGTTATATCATTAATAATTTGAAATGCAGTGTGTGTGTATGTATGTGTGTGTATATATATATATATATATATATATATATATATGTATGTATGTATGTATGTATGTATGTATGTATGTATGTATGTATGTATGTGTGTGTGTATGTGTGTGTGTGTGTGGTGTGTGTGTGTGTGTGTGTGTGTGTGTGTGTGTGTGTATCAGATACACACATCAGATATATATATATATATATATCAAATAAATGGGATTAAAATATGAGCAGGATCATTGGTAAGCACTTCTGTGGATACAAACTGAGTGTATATCTGGATATGGTTTACCTTAAAGGAGAAAACTATCTATAAAAGCTCAAAAACTAGTTTAAATAGACTGGTTGTAGAATATGAATACAGTAATTCAAAGACAGGAATTTATGGTTTTAACTTCAATTCTTCAATTATGGTCATTTCTACACAACATAGAAATTACATTTCATGAATATCAGTATTGGTTTCAAATTTTGGCACAAAGCTAGCAAGTTTAGGGAAGGGAGTAAGTCAATTATATTGACCTTAGAACTCAACTGGTACTTATTTTATTAATCTCAAAAAGATGAAAGGCAAAGTTGACTCCTGGCGGTATTTGAACTCAAATGCTGCTAAGCATTTTCTCTGGTGTTGTAATGATTCTTCCAGCTCACTTCATGAATATTAATAGTGGTTTCAAATTTTGACACAAGGCCCGCAATTTTGGGGTAAGGGGTAAGTCGATCACACTGACCCCAATGTTCAACCTTATAATATATACTTTTTGATGTAAAACCATGTGCAACTTCAGACAAAGTCTCAAAAATTATATTATTGTATTATTTTGGAAACTTTGAAAAAATTCACACTGAAAAATATAGTATAATATTATGAATGCATTTATATTAATATTGATTTCAAATTTTGACACACAGCCAGCATTTTCTGGAGAAAAAGTAAGTCAATTAATTTCACCCCAGTGATCAACTTGTTCTTATTTTATCAACCCTGAAAGGATGTAATGCAAAGTCAACCCTGACAGTATCTATATTAATATTTATGAAGGTGGCAAGTTGGCAGAATTGTTTTCACACTGAGCAAAATGCTTAGCAACATTTTCCCCAAATTTACATTCTGAGTTCAAATGCTGCCAGGGTCAACTTTGCCTTTCATCTTTTCAGGATCGATAAAATTCACTTTCATTACTGTTATTTGAGTTATTATTAGTATTAGTGTTATTTTCTCTAATAGTAGTTACATTATTATGCAAACTGGGGTTACTAGTTATTAATCCATCCTCATTATCATCACCTACTACACTTTTATCTATACTACCTATATTATTGATGTTGTTATTATCACTATTTGTATCAATGTTGTCATCATTATTATTATTATCATCATCATTATTAATATTATTATTATTATTACCATTATTATCATTATTATTATTATTATTATTATTATTGAGTGAGAGAACAGTGCATGCCATCAAAGTGACACTGGGGTAAAATATACGAAGCCCAGTATACCCATCATGACTACCCATCTGATAAGGGTACACTAGGCACATGCATCACAACCATATGTGCACGACATGGTGATCTCATATCAAGATAAACAGCACATGACCTTGTAGGTGGGGCCCAGTTAGAATTTTCTTCAGGTCGAGTAACCCATCCCACTCAAAAGGTCCCTAAATAAGGGTTGTTCAAGGATGTTGAACGAAACACCCATGTTTCCAGAGGTGAATTATTCAAACCCCAAAGAATCCCTCTCAACACACGGCTATGATGCTCCCCCACTACTTCTGCTCGTGATCAGAGATGCACATATCGTCAGCCACTAAGGGACATGCTCAACTGGTTATGGTCAAACAACTGACAAGCAAATCTGTGGTATTGAGCAGAATATTTGCTGTAGTCCATCTTTTATACCAAGGTAAAATAATGTAGATGATAACACTTCCAATCAGTTAAGATCAGAAGCCATGAGAGCCACTGTCTGGTACTGCATCAGGGCATTATTATTATTATTATTATTATTATTATTATTATTATTATTATTATTACCATTATTATTATTATTATTATTATTATTATTATTATTATTATCATTATTATTATTATTACCATTATCATTATTATTATTATTACCATTATCATTATTATTATTATTATTATTATTATTGCTATTTTTATAATTATTATTACTATCATTGTTGTTACTATTCATTCTATCCCTAGCTAACTTAATGTTTTTACTATTAAGTCTAGCTATTATGATAGCCATATTTGGGAGAGTAGAATATGATATTCTTACTGATTTCTTAGAAATTAGTTTATAATATTTATGGGAGGCTGGGAAGTTTTTTTCCAGTATAGACATAAATCTACTGTATATATTTGTCGAGATCACACAGTTGAAGGGGATATTTAACCAAATGACATTTTTTCCTTTATATTTTTTGTTTGAGTAAGAATGGGAAAGATTAGTGTTATCCATATTCTTACGGGATTCATTATTCGTTTTAGTCTTATTTTTATGCCTATTGGGTTTTTTCTTTGTGGGAGAAATTTTTGTATACTTATTCACGTTTATTTTATCTAGGTTAGCATTTTCTTATTTATTTATGATCTGTATACTATTTCTATTGTTATATATATAATGCATATATATATATATGGAGAGAGTTCACGAAAAAAACACAAGACGAAGACAGGTGGTGTAGGAAACAAACAGATATATTAGTATAACGCTCAGGAATTGAAAAGGTCTTTTACGTTTCGAGCCTACGCTCTTCTACAGAAAGGGACAAAGAAAAAAACAAGGAGAGAAAAAAAATGTGTGTAGTAGCTACCAATCTATCATGGCGACTGCTGGACAGAAGGGTCACACAGCAGAGCGAAGAAGTAGAGGAGATAACAAAGTAAAGATGACCCCCAAAACGAAGGTGCTTGTGTGTATAAAAGAGTATGCATGTGTGTGTGAAAGAGGGCTGCTGGTCTTGACGTGTGTGTGTGTGTATGTATAAGTGTGAAAATGTGGGGATGGGAATTGGTCAGTGCTGGTGTGTGGGTGGTGTGTTGTGATGTGATGTGTAATGTTGTATGGTGTAGTGTGGTGTGGTATGATGTTGTTGGGAGGTGGGGAGGTGAGAGTGAGGAAAGCACAGGTAGGGTGTAGGTTAGGCTGAGGGCTGGGGTAGACGTGGGGTATGTGGGTAGGCAGAGGTTGAGGGTAGAGGTGGGGTTTGTAGGTAGGCAGAGGGTGGGG
>NC_043006.1:26596907-26706907 GCF_006345805.1 Octopus sinensis | reverse complement strand
AAGTATTCTATTGCAGACTCTGACTACCTCGATTACCTTATCTACCCATTTCTCTGCAAGAAGTATACCCATGCCCCCAACCCCATCAGTGTTCCCTGCCCAGAAGATCTTGTATCTATGTTCTTTGCCTGTGAGGAACCTAGTGGCACTGCCTCTCCACCTTACTTCTTGGATGCAGCACAAATCTACACATCTCCATTCAAGCATCTTAACAATCTCACCAGACCTACCTTTCAGTGTGCTCACATTGAGTGTGCCAACTCTGAGGGTGTGGGAGGTGAGGGCCCATGTGACCCTGGGATGGGAGACAACAGCATCATGTACTTGAAAAGAAAGCTCACATTTGGCAGAATTCATAAACAAACAACAGCCTTCAAGCTGCATACACTACACCATTTTTATGTGCTATATGATCACAACCTTACATAGGAGACAGATCCTAAGTAGGGGGTGGGGATGGCATTAAGTCTTTAGAAGTGTTCATGGGAGACAACCGAAGGCTGTCACTGGATAGAGACTTCTAGTACTGGTGCTGGGCAGTGAGAGGACAGGGACTTGCGGTACTGGTGTTGGGGGTTGGAGGTTGGGCAAACCACAAAACAGCAACACTGGTGTTAGACAGAATTTAAAGCTCTTTGAATTTTCGGTCAGCCAATCTGTGACAAAATTAGAGAAATGAATAATTGACGATGTGACAAAATTAGAGACATTAGGCTGTGTGGTAAGTAGCTTGCTTATGAACCACATGGTTCTGGCTTCAGTCCCACTGCATGGCACCTTGGGCAAGTATCTTCTACAATAGCCTCGGGCTTGAGTGGATTTGGTAGACGGAAATTGAAAGAAGCCTGTCGTATATATGTATACATATATAAGTTTGTGTGTGTGTATGTTTATGTGTCTGTGTTTGTCCCCCCAACATCGCTTGACAACCGATGCTGGTGTCCCCCCGTAACTTAGCGGTTCAGCTAAAGAGACTGATAGAATAAGTACTAGGCTTACAAAGAATAAGTCCTAGGGTCAATTTGCTCGACTAAAGGTGGTGCTCCAGCATGGCCACAGTAAATTGACTGAAACAAGTAAAAGAGAAAGAGAAAGAGAAATGAATAATTGACGATGTGACAAAAGTAAATAGATGCACTGAAATAGAGGTGATAGATGTATTGAGTTGCAGAAAACAAGATTCCTTATCTGAACAACATCTGGATTTGTATTCTTTTGGTGAGGTTATTGAAATGTAGAAGGAATCTGAGAGAGCAGGTTCATATAGAGTGGGATGGTGGAGGAGGAGGTAAGTAATTGGAGAAGTGAGTGGTTTATATATAAATAATATATATCAAATATATAAAAAAATACATATAATATATAAATAATATATATACAGAGAATGTACATACATATATAATATATATATATATATAATATATATATATATATATATATATATGTATACATATAATATATACATATCATATATTACATATGTAATATATAAATATTTATAATATATAATATATACATATATACATATATATGCAAATGGATGAGGGCAACTGTGTGAAAAAGTGTAAAACCCTAGCAGTTGAGGGAATCTGTGGAAGAGATGGACCCAGGAAGACCTGCGATGAGGTGGTGAAGCACGACCTTCGAACAATGGGCCTCACCAAGGCAATGACTAGTGACCAAAACCTTGGGAAATATGTTGTGCTTGAGAAGACCCTGCAAGGCAAGTGAGACCATAACCAGTGGCCTATGCCAGCGGTGTAACCAGCCTACTTAAGTGTTGCTTGCAAAGACCTGTCGAGGCAATTGAAATCACAATTAAAATCAAATTCGCTAACATGGCCAATGACAGCAATGCCTGGCTGGCACATGTGCCAGTGGAACATTAAAAGCACCATCCGAGTGTGATCATTGACAGGGCCGCTGACTGGCTCCCATGCCAGTGGCACATAAAAAGCAGCATTCGAGTATGACTGTTACCAGTGTAGCCTTACTGGCACTAGTGCTGGTGGCACTTGAAAAACAACATTTGAGTGAGGTCGTTGCCAATGCTGCTGGACTGGCTCCTGTGCAGGTGGCACTTAAGAAATGCCATTTGAGTGTGGCTGTCACCTGTACTGCCTGACTGGCCCTTGTGCCAGTGGCACGTAAAAGCACCCACAACATTCTCACAGTGGTTGGCATTAGGAAGGGCATCCAGCTGTAGAAGCTCTGCCAGATCAGATTGAAGCCTGGTGCAGCCATCAGGCTTGCCAGTCCTCAATCAAACAGTCCAAGCTTTTACTCTGAGTGAGAAGCCCTTTGTCACCAGAAGAGGTAAGAGCTCTCTGAACTTAGCCCAGGCTATTCTTATTCTAATAGCTACACTTTCAGTGCACCCTCCCCTGCTACTGACTTGGTCACCTAGGTAAGAGAGGCTATCAACTACTTCTAGTTTTTCTCCCTGGAATATGCCGGAAGTTGTACTCTGCACATTTTCAGTGTTATTTATTGCTCTTGAGCATCTGCCACATACAAAAACTATCCTCCCAGTTACCCTTCCTTTGATATTGCTGCACCTCTTATGTGTCCATAGTTTACACTGGGTACATCTTATAGAGTTTCTACCTACGCCTTTTCTACAGATCGAGAAGGGCCATCAACCTGAAGGGATTTGTGGTTTGCCTGCCTTCCTACTTATTAGGACTTTGGTTTTAGCTAGATTGACTCTAAGGCCCTTCGATTCTAATCCTTGCTTCCACACCTGAAACTTCTCTAATTCTGACAGTGACTCAGCAATTAGAGCAAGATCATCAGTATAAGGAAGCTCCCAGGGGCAGCCTGTCTTGAATTCCTCCGTTATTGCTTGGAGGACTATGATAAATAGGAGAGGACTGAGGACTGAACCTTGGTGGACCCCTACCTCTACCCTGAATTCTTCACTGTACTCATTGCCAGCCCTCACCTTACTGACAGCGTCCTTGTACATGGCTTACACGGCTCTAACTAACCATTCATCTATCCCTAGTTTCCTCATTGACCACCAGATAAGGATTCAGGGGACGCTGTCAAAGGCTTTCTCCATGTCAATGAAAGCCAGGTACGGGGGCTTATCTTTGGCTACGTATTTCTGCTGCAGCTGTCTAACCAAAAATATGGCATCAGTGGTGCTTTTCCATGGCACGAAACCAAACTGCATCTCATTTAAACTGACTCTCTCCCTAATTAGTTAGGCTATGACCCTCTCCGTGACCTTCATAATATATATACATATACAACATATACTATATATAAATATAAAATATATGTATATTATACAATATGTATATAATATATATATAAAATATATGTATATTATACAATATATATATATATAAAATATATGTATATTATACAATATATATATATTATATAATATATATATATATACATAAAATATATATATATAAAATACATGTACATTATGTATATTATACAATATGTATATTATATATAATATATATATATACACATATATATATATATACATAATATATATATATACATAATATATATATATACATAATATATATATGCATATATTTATATATATACATAATGTATATAGATATATAATGCATATAGATACATATAGTAGCCTTTGCTAGCTATGCAGATGACACAAAAGTCTCTCAGTCAATACAAAATCCTGGAAATATTGCACATCTGCAACAGAAGTTGGATGCAGTATACAGGTGGGCTGAGGGCAACAACATGCAGTTTAAAGTAGGAAAATTCCAGGCTCTACGCTACCAGCACACAAATCTAAATGACATGCACACAGAATACAGTGGCCCAGGTGGAATTGAAATCCCTGAATCAAAGTCAGTGTGTGACCTGGGTGTTGACATGAGCAGAGATGCATCTTTTCAAGTGCATATTACCAATTTGGTAATAAAATGCAGATAGCCACTTAGACTATTGCTCCCAACTATGGTCACCACACAATAAAAAATCCACGGTGGAACTCGAAGCAATCCAATGAAGCTACACTAAGAAAAACATCTTGTTGCAACATGTCAGCTACTGGGAAGGACTTAAAGAAGTAAAACTCTTCTTCCTGGAAGGAAGGCAGGAGAGATATGCAGTGATATACATCTGGAAAATCCTAGAAGGCCTTTACCAAACTTTGGTATTGAAAGTTACTCAAACTGCAGAATGGAGTGCCACTCCATACTACCAGAGATCCCAGATACTGCAACGAGTTGGGCTTCAAGGACCCATAGCTCTTTAATATCCTTCCAAACTACCCAAGAGACCTATATGATGTGGATGTAAGTGTCTTTAAAACAAAACTAGATCTCCCCCTGTAACGGGTTCCAGATGAGCCTACGTCATGGCAGGAAACACAGTTGGGGGCAGCAGCATTAAAATCCCTCATTGACCGAAGGCCACATATCAGAGGAAGTTCTAAATAATGGTGTAGCTCAGTCAATGGTTGTGCTCCAGCATGACCATAGCTTTGCAGCTGAAACAGTTTAAAATAGCTAAAATATAAAAAAAAATACATACATAATGTATATAGATACATAATATATAAATATATACATATACATAATATATAAATATATACACATACATAATATATATATATATATATATATATATATACATATACATAATATATAATATATATATACATAATATATATATATATACCATATACATATAATATATATATATATAAAATTATAGATATATAATATAGATACATATAATATATACATAAATAATATAAATATAATATATTATATGTATGTATATATATATATATACACATATATATATATATAGTATATATATGTGTATATATATATATGTTAGATATATTTATATATATAGTATATATATATATACACATATATATATATACTATATATCTAACACACACACACACACACATACATATATATATATATAGTAGTGGTATACTATCAACTTAATGTGACAGTCCCATGAAGGGAATAATACTACTGTTATTTAACCCTAGGAAGCAGCAACTCTTCCTGTTGACCTTGACACATTTCCTGTGTCCTTATGTTTGCAAGGGGAAGATAACCACCTCCACACAGCTAAGCCTGCTCAGCTGGGTGGAGGTGCTTATCTTCCCCTTGCAAACATAAGGGCACAGAAATTGTGTCAAGGCCTACAGGAAGAGTTGCTGCTTCCTAGCGCTAAATAGCAGTAGTATTATTCCCTTCATGGGACTGTCGCATTAAGTTGACAGTATATCACTACTTTATATATATATATAATTTGTATACATTTATATATATAATACGTACACACACACACACACATATATATATATATAATGTGTATATATGTACATATATATTTAATGCATATATATATATATAATAAATATTAGGGAATAAATCCAAATTTACAAGAAAAAATCAGATTTAAGATTGAATCCAATTTTATAATAAAATATTATATTATAATAAATTAGAGACAAAACCACTATTATGCAAATCAAACAAAGAAAGACTTAAGCCAATACATAAAATAATTTATATAAATTAAAATTTAACAAATGAATAACCACTACGATCGTTTCGTGTCAGCACATCTTAGACATTCTTCAGGTGGTTTCTAAACCTTCTTAGCGAGTTATAAACTATGAAGTCAGTGGTTTCTAAACCTTCTTAGCGAGTTATAAGCTATGAAGTCATATGACTTCATAGTTTATAACTCGCTAAGAAGGTTTAGAAACCACCTGAAGAATGTCTAAGATGTGCTGACACGAAACGATCGTAGTGGTTATTCATTTGTTAAATTTTAATTTATATAAATTATTTTATGTATTGGCTTAAGTCTTTCTTTGTTTGATTTGCATAATAGTGGTTTTGTCTCTAATTTATTATAATATATATATATATAATGTGTGCATTATGTGGTCGGTTGAGCTGAAAATATGCACACCTATGTTAAAAGTACTGGCGAGTTTGCATGGCAACTATTTTTTTCCTCAAATGAAAGGCGTGACCTCTAGGACAAAATTCCTCATCTTATAAAATGTGGCCCGAGTAGACCTGAATGAAATCGGGTTATATTAACCAAAATGTGAAAATGGGTCAAAATGGGTCTGGAAGGGGATTAAAATTTACAGGAGCGTGTGTTTAGGAATTCTGTTACATCAAGCTAAAAAATTTGCGCCAGCCTTTAAATCTTCAATGTGTTGCCTTCCATGATGAAGAAGTTTTGAATGCTTGCCATGGTGAGTCTACTGTCGTGAGAAAGAATCACTTCAAAACTTGGTGTTTAGGAATTTTCTTTTACATCAAGTTCAAAATTTTACGCCAGCCGTTAAACTGCCACAACGTTGCTGTCCATCGTTAAGAAGTTTTGAATGCCAGCCATGTTGAGTCTACTATCCTCAGATTCTATCCTTTCAAACTTTGGTTTCCAATATGTTTTTATTTTTATTCAGCTCGCAAGTTCGTCTGTCCCTTTTAAATGTTACTGTTTTGCTGTCTGCCTTGAAGCAGACCTTTCTTTTGTCACTGCCTGATATTTATGATTGATCTTTCAAAATATTTCTTTCTCAGCTTACTCCAGATCTTTTGTTGTTTGTAAATGGGAGATAGATAGATAGAGAGTAAGAGAAAGCGAGGGAGAGTCCGAGAGAAAGGAAGAGTAAGAGAGTGGGAAAGTGAGCCAGCCTTTAAATCATCAATGTGTTGCTATCCGTCATGATGAAGTTTTGAATGCCTGCCATGGTGAGTCTACTGTCGTGAGAAAGAATCACTTCAAAAATTAGTGTTTAGGAATTTTCTTTTACATCAAGTTCAAAATTTTACGCCAGCTGTTAAACTGCCACAACGTTGCTGTCCGTTGTTAAGAAGTTTTGAATAGCAGCCATGGTGAGTCTACTATCCTCAGATTCTATCCCTTCAAACTTTGGTTTCCAATATTTTTTAATTTTTATTCAGCTTGCAAGTTTGTCTGTCCCTTTTAAATGTTTTGCTGTTCGCCTTGAAGCAGACCTTTCCGTTGTCATTGCCTGATATTTATGATTGATCTTTCAAAATATTTTGTTTCTCAACTTACTCAAGATCTTTTGTTGTTTATAAATGGGAAAGAAATAGATAGAGAAAGATAGAGAGTAAGAGAAAGCGAGGGAGAGTCAGAGAGAAAGGAAGAGTAAGAGAGTGAGGAAATGAGAGAGAAAGGAAAGAGAAACAAAGAGGGAGAATGTGGTGATAAGAAACAGAAAGGAAGCAAGAGAAAGTAACAACCACACTCTCACCCGTGCGTAGAGTGGGTCACCTTAAGCTAGTATATATATAAGTTGTACATATGTATGTTAGACACATAATGTATATAACATAATATAATATAATATATATATGGCGTTAGGAAGGGCATCCAGCTGTAGAAACATTGCCAGATTAGACTGGAGCCTGGTGCAGCCTTCTGGCTTCCCAGAACCCCGGTCGAACCGTCCAACCCATGCTAGCATGGAGAACGGACGTTAAATGATGATGATGATGATGATATATAATTATATTTAGTAGAAAGAATAGCTATAACTCTTTGACTGCTATTTCTAAATTCGGTGTGTGGTGAGGCAAATCGTTGCTAAACCCTTAATTACTTAGTATATATAATTATATATATTGATGAAGGGCAAATACCCTGAAACATGTCTGAAGTTGCCTAATCAGCAAGGGGAAGCGGCTGACCTCCCCTGTTCGAAGGTTATAATGGGCACAGGTTGCTGTGTCATATAGCTAGCTAGAGGCGATGACCTCTTGGAGCTAATCAATGGCAGCTTTCATCCTATATTTATGGACTGCCATATTTGCTTGGCGATAACTATTAATATATATATATATATATATGCACATCTACCCATGTATATATATATATAAATTAGAGAAGAACCACCTTTTATCAATTCAACAATGAAATAACAATGATATAATTAAATTATACCATATAGAAAAAAATTAAAAATACGATAGAAACATATACCAATAATTATGTAAAGTTCAAAATAATAAATAAACAGTATATAATTGGTAAAAGGACTACACATATATCTATTTAATTATTATTTTTATTATTATTATTATTATGTGAATTAACGTATTATGTAATTTATTTTGTGAAATAGTTTTGTAAGACAAAATATTATCTAATAGTTAGGAGTTTTATTTTTGTAGCATTACATTGAAGTAAATACTTTTAATATTAAGTGATATTTTGTTTAATTCTATAAGTGAGTGTAATATTAAATCTATATATACTATAGGCGCAAGAGTGGCTGTGTGGTAAGTAGCTTGCTTACCAACCACATGGTTTCGGGTTCAGTCCCACTGCGTGGCATCTTGGGAAAGTGTCTTCTGCTATAGCCTCGGGCCGACCAATGCCTTGTGAGTGGATTTGGTAGACGGAAACTGAAAGAAGCCTGTCGTATATATGTATATATATATATATATATTTATGTGTGTGTATATGTTTGTGTGTCTGTGTTTGTACCCCCCAACATCGCTTGACAACTGATGCTGGTGTGTTTACGTCCCCGTCACTTAGCGGTTCTGCAAAAAGAGACCGATAGAATAAGTACTGGGCTTACAAAGAATAAGTCCCGGGGTCGATTTGCTCGACTAAAGGGGGTGCTCCAGCATGGCTGCAGTCAAATGACTGAAACCAGTAAAAGAGTAAAGAATAAGAGTATATATAAATTAATAATATAAGTTTAAATAATAGGTGTGTATATATTTGAACCATTTTCAATTTTTAATTCCAGTAGTCATAGTGTGTACTAGCATTATGTATATAAGTTAGCATGAAGTTTTTTTAGTATATATTACTTAATTAGAATAAGATTTAACTTAGATGTTTATTAAATAAATAATTTAATTTAATGTAAATAGATTAAATTATAGTATTTTAGTTTTCACCTTATGTATATTTTGTATTTTATATATATATATTTATTTGTTTTAAATATTTTAAGTACTTGTATTTTAATTTTCTAGTAATGATATATTATAGTTTGTCATTCTTTTCTTATATAAGTTAAAATCTATTTTCATAGATATAATAAATATTTATACCATAATATATTTAAGATATTTCGTGTTTGTATTTTATGATACATTATTGTATTTTGTTTTGATTTTTATTGTAAAATTATGTATTTTTATATTTATTTATATTTTCTTACAAGATTATATACATATATTTATTTATTCAATTATTTTATTATTTTTATCTTGGACCTGAAGATTGACTATATTTAAAATGAATTGATTTTACTGTTATCAGTTTGAAAATATAACCATGAAACAAACACGTGTAGTCGTTTTACCAATTATATAATTTTAATTTATTTAGTACTTTACTTAATTATTGGTATATGTTTTTACCACATATTTAAATTTTTTTTTATATCATTAATTATATCATTGTTGAATTGATAAAAGGTGGTTCTTCTCTAATTTATATACATATATTATATATTGTGAAATTTGATTTAGTATTACTAAATTGTATTTTTCCCTGTAAGTTTGGAATAATATTCCCTAATATTATTATTATATATATATATATATATATATATATATATATATATGTATATCTATCTACATATACATTTATATATGTGTATATATATATTGAAATAGTACGGTAGACAAACCCATTAGAGCAAAGAAACAGGCCTGGAAAGCCTGGAGGGATGGGGGTAGCAGGGAACTGTACCAGGTAGCCAAAACGGAGGCTGGGTGGCAGGTATACATAGCCAAGGGTGAAGCAGAAAAGAAGTTTGCCAATGTCCAGCGACGGGAGGACCAAAGAACTGAGGTATTTCGGATTGCTAGACAGTGTGTGAGAGAATATTGTGATGTTACAGGAGAGAAATCCATCTGCATGGATGATGGTGCACTTGCTTTCAATGTTTCTGAAAAGAAAGAGGCTCGGAGAAGCCATTATGAAAGACTGCTGAATGTGGAGAATGAATGGGAGGAGGAGAGCCTGCCAAATGTTGACCCAGTAGAGGGACCAGCTATCCCAATAGACAGCTCCCTAGTAGATAAAGCAATTAAGGGTATGAAGCCAAGAAAAGCCCCCGGCCTATCCGGAATCACTGATGAGATGCTTAAAACATCTGGTGGTGTGGGCTATGGCCTAGTCACCCGCATTGTAAACCAGGTAGTTCATAATGGAGTCATACCCAATGACTGGTGTAGCAGCACCATAGTCAACTGCTACAAGGGTAAAGGTGATGCTCTAGATAGAAATAACTACAGGGGTATCAAACTGCTGGATCAAGCGATGAAGGTCACAGAGTGGGTCATAGTCTAACTCATTAGGGAGAGAGTCTGCTTAGATGAGATGCGGCTCGGTTTTGTTCTGGGTAGAAGCACTACTGATGCCATATTCCTGGTTCAACAACTACAGAAGAAATACCTAGCTAAAGATAAACCCCTCTACTTAGCTTTTGTGGACTTGGAGAAAGCCTTTGACAGGGTCCCCCAATCCCTTATCTGGCGGACAATGCGGAAACTGGAGATAGACGACTGGTTAATAAGGGCTGTACAGGCCCTATACAGAGAGGCCATTAGTAAGGTTAGGATTGGCAACGAATATAGTGTGGAATTCCGGGTAGAAGTAGCGGTCCACCAAGGTTCAGCCCTAAGTCCTCTTCTATTCATCATAGTCCTCCAGGCAATAACAGAGGAATTCAAGATGGGTTGCCCCTGGGAGCTCCTCTATGCTGGACATAAGAAGCATTGGATGTGGCATGCAAGAGAGATGTTTGTGCTGGTATGGTCATGTACTACGGATGGATGAGGAGAGCTGTGTGAAGAAGTGCCACTCCCACACAGTTGAAGGAATCCGGGGGAGAGGTAGACCCAGGAAGACATGGGACAAGGTGGTCAAGCATGACCTTCAAATGTTGGGCCTCACAGACCGAGATCTCTGGAGATATGCTGTGACTGTGAAGACCTGACAAATAATGTGACTTCATGGCTGTTTCCTGCACCAGTTTCACATAGCAGCCCCAGCCCATCCAAAGTACCTTGGATTGCAAAACGGCCTGCTGTGCTTACCTTGGATCGTAGGGCGACCTGCTGTGCTTGAGGAGACCTATTGAGTCAAGTACATCAACATCAAAATAAAAATAAAATGGAAATTGTAGTTGTGATACCTGTGCTGGTGGCACGCAAAAAGGACCATCTGAATGTGGCCAATGCCAGCATTGCCTTGACTGGCTTCCATGCCAGTGGCACGTAAAAAGCACCCACAACACTCACGGAGCGATTGGCGTTAGGAAGGGCATCCAGCTGTAGAAACACTGCCAGATGAGATTGGAGCCTAGTGCAGCTTCCTGGCTTCTCAGACCCTGGTCGAACCATCCAACCCATGCTAGCATGGAAAACAGATGTCAAATGATGATGATGATGATGATATATATATATAAAGATTTACCTATAGACATATATTTATTGCACATATATGTGTTTGTGTGTGTATATATATATATATATAACTGCTGGTTTATCTGAACCATCAGTGAAATTCATCTAATAATTTCTTGTGAAAATAACACTAAATTTGCCAATTTCTCAGATATCACTCACAACTTAGTTGCAAATTTATATTACCCTTTTCATAAACCCAATGAATTTACCACAATATGGCAACGTCGTATCCCTGCACTTAATAACATTGTAACTTATCTCTATTAGAATTTTAGGCTTATCAAATAAAGATATCTTTAACAATCATACCCCATATTATAACCCAGCTTTCCAGATCAGTGGTTTCCCCTGCACTCTAAGCCCTCAAAGGCCAGGAACCAGGAAAACCTATGGTTCTTGCAACCTTTCTCCCTTCTAGTTTCTTTAAAATTCTGTACTCAATTTCTCACCGCAACATAGCATCACCCTATCTTCAATAAATCATCTATTAAAATCTCCTACTCCACCATGCCTAACATAGGATCCATAATCGCCTCCTGTAGTAGATGCAAACTTCACCACCTGTCTTTGGGCCCTATGATCCATGCACCTGAACCCCATCTGATTCAATACCTGCCTCAATGATACTCTCCATACTACTACTGGTATTGTCACATATAACAGCAGTGATGCACCCTCCAAATCTAACATCAGTAGTAATAATACCTCTAGTGTTTCTTCAGAGGTAATTGATCATACAAACCAGACCTTTTCAAGGATCAGCTTCAACTCTAGTGCAAGGAAGGAAACTTGCAATTTCTGGGTGTCTCAACTCCGACTTCTTGGATGTTTCTATCTATGCAAAAATGTAACCTACAAATGTCAGGTAGTAACACCACATTCCTATAGGCAAGGGTGTATATTTGCTGCACTGTTGATTTCAACCACTGCTACTGAGCATGCATGAATTCCTTCTCCAATCAAACTTCTAAATTATCTATCTCTTTAGCAAATCACATACACAACCTCAAGTTCCAAAACATCCCCTATACCCTATCCTGGTCCATTATCTGTAGGGTTCCACCGTACAACCACTAGCCTTGGAGTTTGTAAACTGTTTAAAAGAGAATCACTTGCCATCCTTTGCAACCACAACCCTACCATTACTTAATAAATTCTCGGATATAATACTTTCATGTAAGCACAAATTCTACTCATCGTTTTCCCATTATGTAAAATCTATGTGATTCCCACACTACAACATTATCTTAAGTTACACTAGTAATATATCCTTTCTATCATATATTTCTTCTTATGATTACCTTTGCAAATCCCTCTTACCCAGCACATTTCCTTTTACAGCTACCCCATCCTCATACTTTCAATTCCTTTCCCATCTCCACTTTGCTTCTTCAACCAGAACTGCTTAACACCACCACCCCTTGCCTTTGCTACCAACCTATTCTTCTTATTTACTCTCATACTTCAACACTTTTCCTCCACTACCAACCAACCTATGGTCATTCTTTGAATCCACCTTTCGCCACCCTACTGGCATCTACTAGATCTTTTCCCTCCCTTCTCTCACTATTCCAATTCCCCTTCTCAGTTCGATAGCCCCACCATCTCTATTAACATATTTTGTCAAACCCAACAATGCTACCCCTTCCACTTCTACTTCTTTCAATACCCTGTTCACTCACCTTTCCTTCTTTCTAATCTGACTCTCTTATCGCTTCTTGCTCTTCCTTGCTTTAACACGCTTGACACCCCCATCAAACTGACTACTTCTTCCCTCCACTTCTGCTTGCCTTCCTTTTCACTCACTCCACCTTTAAATTTTCTTGCATTATGGCTTGAAATGTTAGATATCTATCTCTCCACCCTGAAGATGGAAATTGGATCTACCTAATGTTTATATGCTTCCACTACTGGTTGTATATCCTTGACTTTTTGTGAAATACATCTGTCAATACTATGAAGTAATTCCAAGCCCCCAGAAACAGCTGTCAGACCTATAACACCATACTTTCTCCCCTTCATTTTCTGTGTCTTTGTACAATGAATAAGTTTGCTCTGTTAATACATAAATATCTATATGGCGAGCTGGCAGAAACGCTAGCATGCCGACCGAAATGCTAGCAGTATTTCGTCTGTCTTTACGTTCTGAGTTCAAATTCTGCTGAGGTTGACTTTGCCTTTCATGCTTTCGGGGTCGATAAATTAAGTACTGGTTGTGTACCGGGGTCAATCTGATCAACTGGCCCCGTCCCCAAAACTTTTGGGCCTTGAGTAACTTCTGATTTCTCATTATTTTCTCCCTGTCTGTTTCAAACCATGAAGCTGCAAGTATTGCTTCATCTTTTGAAGTAAAAACAAGCCAGCACTGTTGTTGAAGTTGAGAGAGTTTGAAACATAGTCAGGAATTGGGTAATTTTTCTCAAGGAATTTTTTCTTAACTTTGAACCAGTCGTAACTGAGGTTGCTAATAAAATATCTGGATAAGTTTTGGCATATAACAATCAATATTCTTTCCTCTATAGGATTCCAAGTCGATTTTTTATGCACACAAGTGTCTAATTTGATAATATTTAATTTAAATAAGTGACGTCTAAACTGGGGCAAAATGAATCATGACTAATTTCAATAATTTCTTCTTTTTAACTTCATGGTATGTAAATATATCATGAAGAGAGCCATTCCAGCAGATTGTGAAGGAGCTATAGAGAATATTATATGTGGAATTTTCAGATTTAGTTGAATTTGATATCATATGTCACTTTTCCATGATCCTCTTTCAATTTGACCGAGATATTTTAAATTTTTGTCATATTTCTGATATCTAAGGATGAATACTGATGTTTTTATTTTAATTTTTTTTATTTTATCTAGTTTCAGCTTACAAGCTGTGGCACCGCCATTCGGTGTTGCTACATGATTTTACTTCACGAATGCTTTTTAGCAATTGCCATTTGGTGCATGAGAGAGTTCGATGCAGCTGCCCTCATCTGTACCTCCTGCCATGAAGTTGGTTCATCTGGGACACCTGACAGGAAGAGATCCAGTTTTATTTTAAAGACATCTGCATCCCATGCAGGTCTCTCAGGTCCTTTAGGAGGATATTGAAGAGCTGTGGACCTCTGAAGCCCAGGCTACCACAGTATCTTGTCCTACATCTTGACAAATGCATTTCTGGGGAAACAAAGAAGCAGATTTACCTTATCTCACCCATTTTGCCCCAGCTAGATTTGTCTTTTATATGCTCAAAAAGAACGGTGATAATTTTCTGAAATAGTGTTCAGATTATGAAAAATGTTTTTAATGCATTTAGAGAAGGTCATTTGCTTAAACTGATATAATTTTTGTATGGTAGTGAATATTTGCAAAAATATTGTTTTCTCAAAGTCAAAAGTAAATCATACTCATGTCCCCTGTATATATTTTTTTGATGGTTTTTGATGGTTTTAAATGATTCTAACCATTGAAACCATGCACGGGCAGCCTGTCTTGAGATATGACTTGTCATCAGGTGGACCGTAGTTTTCCCATGACAAATGAAAACCATCGGAAAAATAACTTGTTTTTTAAGGTAAACTACCCATTCAAAGTGAGATGGATGTAAATAGTAAAAGCTTACCTGAAAGTTAGCCGTATCAGAAAAACAGCCGAACCTGTTATAATCGGTATAAAAGTTATAGAAAACAGAATTAAACGGCATGAATTTACTATTATATTCGTCTATGAAGGAGAAATTTATGTGAATTCTCTATTGTTTTCAGTATTTTGAATGAATCTGACCATCACAACCGTCGGAAATCATTCGTTCTTTAGGTAAGCCACATTTTCAAAGTAATATTGGGTTGGTGCATAATTATTGCGGCTTTTTATCAACAAATTTTATTCAACAAAAGCAATAATGATATTTAACAAAAACATCTTTAAATGACGGTCTGACCATCTGCAAAGCAAATGGGAAGCAATAATTGAAGTAGATGGTGAATATGCTCCGGAAAAAATCATCTAAAGATGTTTTTGTTACAAGTTGTGGCAAGACTTCTGCCCATCCCCCACCCAAAAAAAGCCACCCGCTTAAAAATTTTTTTCGAGACAACCCCCACCCCTTTTGGCTACGGGGAATACGAATCTGCAAAAAAATTGGCTTTTTAAATCACTACTCCCATTTCCTTCATTTTTCAGAAATTTTTTTCAAAATATGCAGAAAAATACGGAGATTAAAATTTCCAAAACGTTTTGTAAAATTTTTTTAAAGATTTTTTTTTTTTCTAAATATGCAGAAAAATACGGACATTATGATTCGGACAAAAAATTAAAAACATTTCTGTACTTACAGTTAGGGCCAGCGTTAGTGTTGGGGTAAAAAGTCAAAATTAAAGAATTGGGGGGGAAATTTAACTGCTGATTTTTGGCAATTTTCCAGAACCTCTGTATCCGAAAATAAGGGTTTTTGGCAAAAAATTCTTTTTAAATAAGCAAATTTGGGAGAAAAGGGGGGGGGACGAGTGGAAGTCTTTCCGAGTTAGGGTTAGTGTTGGGGAAAAAGTCAAAATTGAAGAATGTTTGGGGGGGGGGGGTTAACTGCCGATGTTTGGCAATTTTCCGGAGCCTCCGTATCCGAAAACAGGGGTTTACTCTTTACTCTTTTACTTGTTTCAGTCATTTGACTGCGGCCATGCTGGACCACCGCCTTTAGTCGAGCAACTCGACCCTGGGACTTATTCTTTTTTTGTAAGCACAGTACTTATTCTATCGGTCACTGTTTTGCCGAACCGCTAAGTGACGGGGACGTAAACACACCAGCATCGGTTGTCAAGCAATGCTAGGGGGACAAACACAGACACACAAACAAACACACATACATATATATATATATATACATATATACGACAGGCTTCTTTCAGTTTCCGTCTACCAAATCCACTCACAAGGCTTTGGTCGGCCCGAGGCTATAGCAGAAGACACTTGCCCAAGGTACCACGCAGTGGGACTGAACCCGGAACCATGTGGTTGGTTAGCAAGCTACTTACCACACAGCCACTTCTGCGCCTATTGTTGACAAAAACAATAAAAAAAAATAAACAAATTTGGGAGAAAATGGGAGGTGGGCGGAAGTCTTTCCAAATTCGGAATTCCACATGGAGAGCAGATTTTGAAAAGTAGATTTGGTGGCGATCCTTCGATATAAGTACACACGTGACTTTGTTTACATTTCTGAAGATAACAGAAACCCTTTTCTCCCACCCCTAAACCTAACCCCACCATATATATATATAAAAAAAACACTTTCTTGAAATGTATCCGGTACTTATACCGAAGTTACGCCGATTTGGTAATTTACCTTAGATATTTTTGTTTACAAAAATTTCAATTGTAACCCCTCTCCCACCTTTCGGATTCCTCATCTCACCCGTCATTGACGACATTCCGGATGTTTTTAAACTCGTCTGCTCATTTACGCATGCGTGAAATCTTTCCGAGCCAGCAGACGAAATGATGGAGGCCTCAACGCAATCGTCCCGCATTCTAGAAATAGCAGCTAAAGCTCTGAAAAATATCTTTTTCCAAAATTTCATTTTTTAAAACTCCTTACCTGTCTTTCAGAATGATACCAGCCCAAAAGAAACAAGAAATTCATCAGCATATAAGCCCCATTCCACTCCAGCTAACTTTTGTCGAAATATTAGGTAAATTTTCGGCACCTCTTTCTTAATTAATGAGAAGGCAAAATAGACTTTTCACTCATTTGCTTTGCAAGAAAAGAGCACATAAGAAATGAGTTATTAGATATGTCAAGCTAAGTGAAAATCGACGAAAGGAAAACTAATGCTAAAGTTTATGAAACTGAAAGGAAAACCCTAAAATGATAATTTTTTTATGTTTACAATTCACCCAAGACAAGGCCCCCGTGCAATACGTCCCCTACAAAGGTCGAGATCACATCACATAAGAACATTGCGACACAATTTCTTCACTGCAAATGGTCCTGCACATTTCAATGCCAAAGGAAATCAAAGTAGAAAAAGATCCCACAGCTTTCAAACGGTACCGGGACAAATTCCTCCAGGAAATACCGGATAAACCGCCTACATCGGGATACGTCTAAACCAACTCTCTGCTTGAGAGTTGGTTGTCCCGAAATAACTAACTAAAAGACTTTTCCAGGTGGTGTTATTGAGTTAGCCATGACCTGGACCAATAATGGCCGAAACCAATCTATATATATATAAATCTTACTGAATAATTTCTTTTACATCTGCTACAAACAACAACTCTATATAATCACAAATTCCCATCTCAAACACTAATGCAAAATGGAAGAGTAACAACAAAACAATTAGAAGCCACAGCAAAAATTCCGATTGTATCAAAACTTATTCCCTATTACAAACAAGGTGGTCGCAGTGTAGTGTAAAAAAGAAAATTTCTTTCACGATCACTAAACTTCTAACTAAAAGCATGTACAATAAACCGTTTACTGTACAGAAAATTAAGCAAAAAATATATCTCAAGAAATTTAGCTTCCACCTAAGAAAATTATTTTTAGATCATAAAACCATTTGAATTTAGCAATTAGTAACTAACTAATATAAAACATAAAATTTGTAACGGCTCCTCTAATAAAAAGTTCATAATAAAGTTTTTCATTAATTTATTACACTCTAGCTAATGAGAAGAGACAAAATTAAGAGGAGCTACTATTCGAAAATTATTACAATAAAGAATTTCAGCGCTACATAAAAAGCATTTATCGTGTAATAATGAGAATATAAAGAATTAGACAACTTTGTTATAAGCAAAATATTAACACGCTGAAAACAAATCAAGAGTTACAAAAGAAAACGTTTCAACGAACAGAACATTAACAGAAAATGAAATTTTGTTAGGAAAAAGTCAACATCCCACTCATAAGTTGCATTATTATTAATTTAGAAGTTATAACTGAAAAAATTGCTTTAATATGAAGCAAATTAAATCACAGGCAAGCTGAAATAGCGATTTACCTGCCATTTCGCTCAATCTTCTGCCGAAACGAAAACTACATAACTGATTATTTTGCATCAATTTCCGTTTACCTTATTTAGGATGCAACATCGTTTATATTTGTAATCCAATCTGAAACAAACTGTACTATACATAATTAGAGATATTTATAGCTATTTTATTTAGGAAAGTCTGGCTCATCGTCATAATAATAATATCTACATTCTTATACACTATGTGTCAGCGTACTGCGATATGTAAACTGGGTGTGCCCCAATATAATATATTTAAAAAATGCGAAAAATACAAACCGCTAATTTTAAATACATCAAGTTTTGATATCTGTCCTTAAGATTCTGTGCATAAAGCATTTCATATTAATAAGCCAAATTATATACAGTAATCCCTCTCCATACCGCGGTATATTATTTAAACTTACGTCGATTCCTCCGTGGTGTTGTTTTGCATTTATAATAAAATAAATATATACAAATTATAAAAATAAAAATAATGCAATACAATACTGTTTCTACTTCGCGTATTTTCACCTATCGCGCGAACTGAGGGGGAACGGAACACCAGCGATAGTAGAGGGATTACTATAAATACCTTTTGAAAGCACATTTAAGAAATTTTATGGACAAAATATTTGCTTACTAGTGTATCACGAAATAAAAAGAACGGGACCAGTTTTAATGAAAACCACAAAAGCATCGCGAGTGATGTCTCATCAATTGTGGAGTTTTTGCGGGTTTACAATAAGGGAACGGATACGTTTATGTATTAATGTCTTACAGAAAGTCACATGTTTGGATCTTCTTTTTTTCTTTATCTGATCTTATAGCAATGACTCGGGGTTTGAAACTAAAACAGTTTGGTTCACAAGATGACGCACAATTTGTAGGGGACGTACTTAGCGATTAAATCTACTTAGCTCATGGCTGATATTTCTTTAAAGCTCCGATAGATAAAAAAAAATACTCAACCCCAAAAGGTTCAAAATTTCTTACATTCCACTGCTCTCTTCTCTAGATAATAATTACTAACTCCACCAGTGGGAATACCACAATTATTTTGAAAACAGTAAGATGGTTTGAAGTTTATTACAGTGCATGAATATATATCTTTCGAAATAGTATTTTCTTTGTCTACATAGGTAGAATTAAAAGTGCAGTCATAGGAGACATCTAAAAGGTAAAGGCCTTGTTATACACTTGTCACATCTAACTTCAGAGTTGTAATCTATTTTCATTTTGTCATGAAGTAAACAATCTCAAGTATGGAACGAAATCGGAGATTTAATCAAGCTACAATATTCTGCTACTGTACAACGTTGATAAAGCTTCATATTTTAATAGCTGTATTACTATCTTATTTTCACATCACTGAGCGAATTGTAGTAGCTACCCCATAAAGCTGTGGATTCTAGGAAAAAAAAAAGTTATGTAACGGTTAGTAATTCGTTGCAATCAAGGGTCACCAATTGTGAGAACTGTTCATGCGATGGTGAAGGCTGCAATTCTTTAACTTGAGGTCACCAATTTGTAACGGTTAGTATTGTTAAGGTATTGGTTGCCAGTGTACAAGATAGAAGAACAGTGATTGAAGTTGTAAAGAGATATTTATTTACTGGTACTTTGTATATATCCAAAACTACGACGGGTTGGTATATATAACTAATAAATGGAAAAGCATGCGGGATGAAAAAAAAGTTAATTTCGGCTGGTATCTCATAGTAGTATATATATAGAGAGATATGGTAATGTTACAGAGAAAAGAAAGTTAGTGAGAGTGAGAGTGGTAGGACGAAACAGCTGCTTAGTTGGTGAGTTACCATAGTTGTCCCTTTGTGCCTTTTCCTTTAGAGATAGCGTTTTGTTCAGCCGGTCAGCCAGACTCGGTTCTCACCAACTAATTCCTAATTCAAGCACTCAGGCTCTTACCCAGAGGAGATGACTTTAGCTTACGGAGTTCTTGTTTTCATAACTATCCAAAACCAGAATAGACCTGTTAAGTGAAACTTGGCGATCGAGGATCGAATCCACGACATCGTAACTAAATGTTCCGGGTTCGGACCAACTGCATAGCACTTTGGGCGAAAGTCTTCTACAATAGCCTTGGACTGATCAATATTTTGAATCAAATTTGCTAGTTAGAAATAGTCTGGAAGTCCATTGCATGTGTGTGTGAGCGCGTGAATTTTATGCCGTTTGAAACCGCACTTACCAGGAAACAAAAATGGGGTGAAGACAATGATATAAAAGCCTCATCAGTTTTTAAAATTTTTATCAACATAATCATAATCTACATTGCTGTAAATGTGTCTGCAACATTTCATCAACCCTTTCCTGGATTATTCCAAGATATTTCGAATTTTGATAATGTTATTTTTTTTGCAAAAGCACGAGAAAACTCCTGAAAATATACATGTTATGAAATGGGCCCTAACGTGAGATCATGTGGTTTCCAAAGCTTGCTGGATCACCCCAATACACACACGTTGACTAGTGAACTTTAACGTTTGGTAGCCATTTTCGACAGTTTCTAGTCAGTGCTCGAAGGGAGAGCACGCCTGAATGAATATACAGCTTGCTCACTGGAGTTATTGTTCTTGATTTTGTTTTTCTACTTTCTGATATTGAACCCATGCAATGAAAAACGAGGAGTATACGAAGTGTGAAGGCATCTTTGCCACGGAGGAAGAGGAGTCTAAGGTTTCAGTTCACAGAAATGTAAGACAAGTCAACTATGCAACCAGTATGAAAATAGGAGAGAAAGAAAGAAAGGCTGGCTACAAGTCACATGCCAACAGTAAGCAGAGGAGAAAGAGGGCAAGAGAGAGAGAAAACAATGAAAGGGAAGAAGGAGAAAATCTAAAAATAGAGGAGAGAGAGAGAGGGGGGGGGGAAGGAGAAAGAGGGAAGGCTAGAGATAGAGTCGCACGGATATATAAAGAATTGATTGCAATGTCACTGCAACGATTTTTGTTTCAATTCTTACAGGTATTTCACAAACTTTGCAAGGAAACATATTTATTGGTCAAAATTCAGCCTATAATTGAATACTTGTTCCACCTGCTGAACTCCGTCCGTCCATCTGTTTCTTATGCTACGTTCGTCCAGTGGTCGAGGGACCCTTTCTGTTTGTTATTTCCTCGTGTTTGTATATGTACATTCGTTTGCCTTACTCTGGGGCTTGGTACTTTCAGCTTAGGCCCTTGGCCCAGCTGGTTTTGAGTGGTGTCGGAGATGGTTGGGCAGGGCTACATGGGCATTTGGGACTCCGACTGAGGGGGCTGTTGGCTGTGGATGGTCTGTGTATCTTATTTTGTCCTGTTTGTTGTTGTGTTATTGTCCTTTTCCTGCTTCTTGTGCTTTGGCGGTTTCTGTTTGTTGTTTATTGCCTTTGATTTATATATATAAAGCAAAGTATAGATAATATTGTAGTAAATTCGACTTACAGCTGTTTCTGACAGTTATTATAGGTTTGTTCATTGACCAGTTTATTCAATCAGTCCACTGATTGGTTGAGAAAAATTGAACGACCTTAAAGAACTAATGCTATCTTTATCAGAGTCATACATATATATGTAACTTACACTAAAAATGTTTTACTGGTCAAAGAATCCTATGCTTTAGTAACCATTTTTTTTTTTAGAAAAATGGTGTCACAATTTCAGAATCAAAAAATAGAGGCAACATCTTCATTTTTCTGACAATAAAACTTATGATCATGAAATTCACCTTCATCCTAAACTAAAATAAGATACATGATGTCTTCTGTCCTTTTTTCAGAGTTCATACATTCCAAAAAGAGATAGCATTAACAAAAGCCTTATATTGTATAAGAGTAGTCTTGTGTGTATTCAGTCCATTCCTCTGAAGCAGTACATCTAGGATGAAATATTTTATGTTGCATGAATCTGAATCAGAGTATGCTTGAGTAGTCATTGTACACAAGAATACGAACAAAGCTTAATGAGGAATTTAGTGACCTCCCAATGCTCGTATAGGTAGTTATAACATTCATGAAACCTTTGCTACAACAAAGCTACTGCCTAAGTATTAATCACTCTTATACTAGTCCTCAACTAGCTGATATACTCGTCCAGAATTATATTGAGGTGGAAGGTACTGTGCACCAAAATCGGTAATACATAAACTTCTGGAGAAAGAAAAACTGAAAAGGTGTGAAATTTGTGTCTTTCAGATGGAAGGCCTTGACCCTAAAATAGAAAAAAAATCATGAAGAAAGTAACAAAGTCTACACACTTGATTCCTTGGATACTAACTGCTTCAGTATGATGGGAAACCAGTATGGAGTGGGATAAGGTAGGAGATATAGGAGTGGCTCAAGGAGAACAGAACAAAAAAATGTACTAGGTGTGGGAGCAATATAGTGGGTGAGTAGGTCATGATGGTAAATATGTGAAGGCATTGAGAATGACAGCAGATAAGAGGTGTTTAGAGGGAAGAGAGAACAGTGGCTGAAGGCACAGAAAGTAGGGGGTGATTGGTCGAAATGGTGGGCTCAGGAATGATGAGGAATGTAGGAGACTCTTAGGGAGGGGATGGGATGTAATGTGTGCTGCTTCTGCTCTCAGGTGAGTACAATAGCCAATTAGTACCAAAGTAGAACAAGCATAACTAAGTGATTTTAGGTTATCATTTTTGCTGTAATGGACAGGTCTTCTTGAGCACAGCAAAATGACAATCATATCAGTCCCTTGTCACCTCTCCTGTAAGGCTCAACAACTTGAGATCAGCTTTCAAAACTTCATTTCATTTCTTCTTGGGTCCACCGCTTCCATGAATTCCATCCACTTTAAGCCATTGACACTTCTTTATGCAACCGTCTTCATTCACATACATCATCTGACCAAACCCGTGCAGTCTTCTTTCTTGCATGCTACATCTAATTCCTCTTATGCCTAACTTTTCTTTCAATACATTTGCACTTTGTTGTACATGCACACTATGGGCTTCTTTCAGTTTTCATCTACTAAATCTACTTGTAAGTCTTTGGTCTTAAACTCAACCACAAAACTATTATTTACATCATCAATGGCAATGCTATCAATTAGAAAAGAAAGAAAACCCCAATTACTTTTAGTTCTGATACCCAGAAATAAGATGATTTAAATCAAAATATATTTTGAAAAAGCAAAGGAGTAAGATGGTAATTCTGAGGCAATCTTGGATTGATTACAAAGAAATCAAAATCAAACTAAAACTTGACTGTTGAGAAGTCACCATCACAAAATGTGTGTATACTGAAAAATTAGATATATATCATTACTATTAAGGCACTAATTTAATGAAAAAGGATGGAAATGTTTTATTTGTGAAATCAGTTCAAAACAAAAATGAAATGTGCATGTATGACTGAGAGTGATTATAATTTACTGTAGGTTCACCATAATAATGATTTAAACAATACATGTTCCATTATAATTATTGTTGTTGTTGCTCTTATTATTATCATTAAAGATGTAAAGAATGAATGAGAAAAAAAAAAACCCAAGTATTATCAAACAATACTTAACAAGTGTTCTTAACCCCCAAATTGCTTCAAACCATGTTTTTAAGATTTAATTAATATTAGTGTATTAATAATAATCTTCATAGAATGTTAGGAATATAACATTCAATTTGATCTCCACCAAGAAAATAACTTACACATTTCCTCCTTTGAATAACCCATAAAAAAAAAAAATCCTGTGCTAGCTTAGGTTCTTTTTTTCTCTCTTTAAATAATAAATGTGTAATAATTTTGTTTCTCACTTCAAGTGAGATAATGTTCAAAATTCCACTTTTGGCTATCTGATTTAGAGCACTTTTGTGTAGAAACAGATTCCCCAGCTTTTGTACTGTGAAGACATGCTCCAGTCATTACATGAACCAATGTTCCATTATTCTGTAAAATTCAAAAAGAAAAAATATTTGTTTTACTTCATAAACTAAAAGACAATACATCACATTTCATCATATTTCTTAGAAATATATTATTAAATATACCTTAAAGTATTTCCATTCTTGAGCTTTTTTCTCACCATCACACGTGTGCAGGGTAGGCTTATCTCCAGTCTGGAAAATTTGAAGACACCCAGTCTCCCTCCGAAGTTCATTTTTTAAACTTAAAGAGAAAATCTACAAAAAGAATATTAAGAAGAAATATGAAATGAAAACCAATTTATAACCAATGTTTGCAGCAATCGGCCCACCCATACATGTTATATACAACAAATAACATGTTCAGCTGAAATGAGTTAAATATAAAAATGAGTTTAACAAAATATAATATGTTTCGTTTTGTTCAAAGTCACTTCAAAAACAAGAAAATTGTAGTAAAGCTGCATGACAGTGGTGTCAGACATGGAATGCAGACCATCATACAACTTGTTTGATATCGAGTTTTTATTCTTCTCTTCCATTTTATGAATTCAGTGTGCACATGTGTGTTGTATGTTCATACTTTTCTTTCTTGTTCCTATTCAAAACTGTTTACAGATCACAACCATCTCACAAACCTACAGTCATGAGGAGTGCTCTGCACACCAACGGCTGTGAAACTAGTTAGTAAAAGAAAAACATAGTTCCTTATATGGAGAGGGATGAATAGAAAGACAGGTCTGCAGGAGTAAGGGAGGAGGTGAAGTGGCAATGGCTGTGGTGGTGGTAATAGTGTGCTAAAGGTGAGGGTGATGATGGAAGTTGGTGGCAAGAATGATGGTGATGATGGTAGTGGTGGTTTTTTAAGAATTGTAGTGGTAGTGATAGTGGTGAGGCATACCTACATTATACACATGTGCACATATCTACAAGTAAGCATATAGACATATCTATATATGCAGTGCTTGCTACTGCCAGATATCTCTAACAATCTATCTAACTATCCATCAATCAATCTATTTACCTGTCTCCATCTATCAATCAATTATATAGTAGTCTAAACATTTATCTATGACTATTAATCCGACTATCTGTCTGATTAGCAATCTGCTTGTCTATCTATCTATCTATCTACCTATTTCTTTATTACCCACAAGAGGCTAAACACAGAGGGGGCAAACAAAGACAGACAGATGGATTAAGTCGATTATATCGACCCCAGTGCATAACTGGTACTTAATTTATCGACCCCGAAAGGATGAAAGGCAAAGTCGACCTCGGCAGAATTTGAACTTGGAACTTAACGGCAGATGAAATACGGCCACGCATTTCGCCCGGCGTGCTAACGTTTCTGCCAGCTCGCCGCCTTTCTATCTACCTACCTATCTATGTAACTACCTAGCAATCAATCTGTTATCTATGTATCAAACTAACTATTCATTAGTCAGTCAACCTATCTATCAGCCTGCATAACTTCCTCCATATCACAAAATACCTATTGATCCACTGAACAATTTATTTTTCTGTCTGTCTGTCAATTCATCTGTTTGTCTCTTTATCCATCTATATCTACCACATCAAAGACTTATGAAAGGACACTGTCCTGCTTATCAGATTGAACCATCAATCCCTATAGATATCCAAGACTGCAACCAGAAAAGGCCACCCAACTGATTGGCATAAAGTCATTCACAAGACACATGCCTGTCTCTGTTCCATTGATTCACTTGTTTTCTGTCTCTGCCTTTTCCACTGTTAATGTAATGACTCCTTCTCTGACCCACTCATCACTCCTCTTCACAAAATCTGTTGTGCCTCTCCCCCATCTCCTGCACTAATCTCAATGCCCAGTCCTTCCTTCCCAGAATGTTGATCCTCTAGAATTCATTTTTTGATCATGAGGAATATTAATGGAATGACTTTCACTGGTCTATGAAGGTCTACAAAGGCTATGAGTACTACCCATTCCTCCAGGCACAGAGAGTTAAAACATGCCTACTGAGCTGTCTGTCAGATTGCCTGTTAGCCTCTGTCTAAACCCAATTTAAGTGATGGATGATACATCTAATTCATTAAGCTTATTCAGGAGGAAGACCGTGATAACTGTGGTCACAGTGGTGAGGATGACAGTGTATTGGTGGTGAAAATACAAACCATTATAAATGTAGCAAGATATATGGAGGTGGTTGTGATGATAATGGTGCTAATAGAGATGGACATGACAAATAAAGGTAATGATGACAGTTGTAATGAATTCCCCACCCCCTGTAAGAGGTATATAAAAGTAAATTATATATATATATATATACACACACACACACACACAAAATTGGCATATATTTTAGAATTTCATTCTCAATTTGAACCTATTTTACACATGCTAATTTGGACAGATTCACAAAACTTTTAGTCCTCTATTGATACCCTTTTAAATGAATAGTGGCAACTAACTATAAATTCTTGTCTCCCCACTTCAATTTCTTTATTTACTTCACATGTGTTCATATATGAGGTAATTAAAGATCTAATATATCTATATCTGTTTTTCTGTTTTTTTTTTGTTTTCTCAATTTATGTTATAGTCCTATTCTCCTTGTTTGCTAGTGTTTAATGATGATTTGAATTAAATTACAGATATATTTTCCTACTTTCAAACACAATGCCATGTATCCAAAATATTCGATGCTGCTCATCCACTTAATATAAGACATTTGGAAATTACTTTTTACTTTTATTTATGTTAAGTAAAGCTGTTGCTTAGCTTTTCATCTGAACTTAAAGATAAAACCCCTTTTCAACACATTTGTTTCTAAATATATTTTTCATCAATAACCTATTGTTTAGTCTTATGAACTATACAAGTGTTCTTGTATTTTACTGTCATTGTCATTTTTATTATCATTGATCATTTTTCCATCTCTATAAAACTGCAGCAAATACAAAGAGATTTTCCTCTGGCTGTATCCGAAAAAATATATATTATGAAACAAAAATAAACACAAAATTTATTACACGAATCTGTTACCACCACGACAGTCAACTATTTGACGCCGAACATGAGTTTGATATTGAATACATCATCGCCATCATCATCATCATTTAATGTCCGTTCTCCATGCTAGCATGGGTTGGATGGTTTGACCGGAGATCTGGGAAGCCAGAAGGCTGCACCAGGCTCCAGTCTGATCTGGCAGTGTTTCTACAGCTGGATGCCCTTCCTAACGCCAACCACTCCGTGAGTGTAGTGGGTGCTTTTTACGTGCCTTTTTACATCCACGAATACATCCATGAATTTTCCGCTCAGATAGCTCTTCCCAAGACTGCAAGTATTGCCAGTCTATCTCTCTCACTAATTTGTTCACCTCGCCTGCGAGCCATCTAAAGTTAATAATAATGATTCTGCTAATTCCACGTGTAAACATGTGTTGAATAGAACTCACTGAATAAATCTTAATTAACTATGTTGTCAATTGTATGCACCTGACATATGCTAACGTGTATGCAGCCAGACTTTTCACACAGAGGTAGTTGATAATTTACAAACTGCATATTGAACTATTTATCAAGTTTAGCTAATCAACTGTTCCACAAAACACTGATGACACTTATTGAAGAAGTAAAACATGAAACCAGTACCTATAGGGTTTGAAACAATGTATTTGTTGTTTTTGTGTTGTGTCACAAAAAATTATTAATAGTGAAAGACAAGGTATATCTTTAATAAATTACCCCTTATATTTGATTTTGGTTTCTAGTTGGGATTTCTCTATTTCACCTCCTTGGGAGAAAACACACATTAAGGTATTATTACCTCTGCCAAGGAAGGAGGTTATGTTTTCATCTGTGTTGGTTTGTCCGTCTGTGTGCAAAATAACTCAAAAAGCTGTGAATGGTATTTGATGAAACTTGCAGGAAAAGTTGGTAATGACACAAGGAACAGATGATGACATTTTGGGGGTGATCCGTGAATTTTTATGGATTCTTGAAGGATTTTTCATTTGTTATATTTACTTTACATAAAGTATTACATTACATTCTTTGATTATTTCCCTTGAAAACACATTCATCATTTGCACTTAACTTATGGTGGCATTGCTGATTCTAAAGTTTATTTTCGTTTCTCTATTAGTAATTTTACTCACATGTCTACCTTAAAATGAACTGCTTGGCAGAGGTCTGTGGAGGATGACATGACAAGCCTTGACTATTGGGATCAACTCAAAAAGCTCAGGCTTTGCTCCTTCCATCGCCGCTGTGAGCTCTATATCTGTATGATGTGAAAAATATTCCATCAACATTGCCCATCTTTAAAATTCGTCCGAGGCTTGGCCCCCGTGGCATCCGTCCACTACAGAAATGTTCGTGTCGTATCACAACACTATGACAGAACTATTTCACTCAATTGGCCCTGCTCTCTTCAACATTGTGCCAGACACACATAAAGGAGGAAAGTGACATCACGGCATTCAAACGATCCCTAGATGATTACCCCCAACAAATACCAGATAAACCACCCACATATGTCTCTGAAAACAATAACCCTCTGCTTGAATGGGCTACAGTTCCCTAGAGCTGACTGCATATCTCTTTCAGGTGCTGCTGTGAAATTAGATACGACCTGAATCAACTTTGGCTGAAACTTATCTAAGTAATCTAATCTATGCTGTAACCTTTTAATCAGAGCATGACAACATGGGTAGAGGCTGATATCTTAACATTTCTAATGGTCTTAAGTATAAAAAAATTATTTAAGATTTATATAGAACTACATTCAGAGTATGTCTATAAGCTATTGTGTTTAGATCTGGTTTCTATCCTCAAACTGTTCTGTTTTGTAGATGCAATTTTTTTTTTAAATAAAGCACTCTGAAATTAAAAAAATCAAAAATCTGAAACAATCTCAGTCCCATGAGTATCGGATAATGGATTTTCAATTGTGTAAAGAAACTGATTGTGGTGATCGTAGTTTTGACAGTGATTGTGGTGATCATAGTTTTGATGGTAATTGTGGTGAAAGTAGAGACAGTGTTGATGATAATGATGGTTGAGATTAGTATGTTTTTGCCAGCGTTGGTTTGGGAAATTGGGTGATTTTCAGCATGTGTGTATATGGGTGGAAATGAGCTGCTTGGCGGAGGTCTGCAAAGTGGAGTGGCTGCTGCATTGAGTGTCACTGGCCATACTCCATGGCGATGCCATCACAGTCATTACTGCATGGCACAGTTGAGCACACCACTTGTGCTGGGATATATGGCCCATCAGCCCCTCCCTCTCCATTTTCTGCTGCTTTACCACCCCTCTTTTTTCCTTTCTTTCTTTTCCTTACTTATCTCTTGTTTTTCTTGTTTAGTATTTTTTGTTATTGTATTTTAGCCCAAGGTCTGTCTTAATGCACTATCCAGTCTTTTATTCAGACACAGTGTATCAAGGTCTACATTTCTTATACTTAGTATAGTATATTAATTATTTTGTTTCTTTGTATTTAAATTTGAATAAAATTTATTGATTAAAAAAATATTATTAATGTATTGGGTTCAACTTAATTGGAAAGAATCTATCACTCTTCAAACTGATTATGATCCAAGTAAAAGAAAAAATTAAAAATATAAAAACTTCACCTGACTCATACTGATACCATTCTGACATGCGAAAACAGCTACATTGATATCAACGTTTTCATTTTGACCAAGTGTGTCAAGGCATAAGTTGGAAGCTGGGTTACGAACCTAAAATAATAATAAAAAAGTGGGTCAGTTTTTCCCAAAATTCTTTAAGATTGATAGAATAAAAGATAACTAAGGCAACAATAATAATGCATTTTAGAAGACAAATATAATCTATACAATAGGCTGAAAAATAAGTTGACTAACAAGGAATGAGGCGCATTTAAAAAGTATCTGACTTTATTTTTTCCCCACCAAAATTAATGCCACATGGGCAAAATCCTTTGGGCAAGATGTGATGTCACCCTTCCTGCACATGCATGAAAATTTTCATGCCAGTAGGTTACATCAGTTCCCAGCTGTTACATTTAGAGTACAACTATGTAGTGGATGGTCATTCTCATTTTCATCAAGTGCATCGAGCAGAGATATTGCATCAAGTTTTGCCAAAAGCTTAGTGATACTCAAGCTCAAACCATCCAGAAGATTCAGCAAGTGATGATACCATGAGTATGACACCAGGAGAAAATTTGTATCAAGAAGTGGTACAACTGCTTCAAACATGGCTCTCAGTGGAGAGTGAGGCACACTCAGGAAGGTCATCCACAAACCAAAGTGAAAAGCCAGTTGAGATGGTTTGGTAAATAGTCATGGAAGACCATCATGTAACACTCCAGGAAATTGTTCATGAAGTAGGAATAAGCATAGGATCAGTGCATTTTATATTAATGGATGATTTGCGCATCCAGAGAATGTTGGCAAATTTGTTCCCAAGTACTGGCAGAACAGCAGAAGCTCAGGACATGCTGGATTGTGTCAATCATGACCACACAGCATTAGTTTTGACAGGTAAAAAATAAAGTCAGACACTTTTTGAATGCACCTCGTATAGTAGTACCCATGTCTAAAAATGTAGTGTTTTCAAATATATAAATACATACACACATATATTATTTAATAAAAGTTTGACTCAGCTTTGTATGATTCAAAGTTTTTTAGGTTCACTGAGCCTATCTCATTAGATATCTAGAGAAGAGTAATGGGGTTGGAAACAAAGACAGTCTCCAAGACATTAGGTCTATTGGTCAGCTCAGGTCACATGGTGGTACTGCTGTGAAAGCAACACCAATTCTATTATTTATTCTTAAGACTATATGCTTGGGCAGAATGTTTGCATGGACTTGTCACCACTATTACTACAAACTGTGGTATAGTGTATTCAATAGCATTAGTTCACTGCATTTAATACCACATATGGTGGGGTGTTGTCATAAGTTAATAGCTCACTGGTTGTTCAATGGAATATTAACACATTAGCAGTAGCAGTTCTTATGTGGGAGTAACCAGATATGGTGGTGCTAGGTTAAAAAGGATGGGATTCTAGTCTATATGAGTGACAAGGATTAAATATCCTGTCCTTGTGTATGGGGTAGCCAGGCCAAGAGTGACATATCTAGATTATCAGTCACCAGTGGCTTGAAGTTCATTGACAAATTTACATTGCTCTTTATATAATCATTTCCAGAATAATTTCAACTATAGTTATTTTCAAAATTCTTTGTCTCATAATTATTTTCAAATATGTTTCTCTGGTATTTGTATGATTTAAAGTTTTGCAGGTTCATTGAACCTATCTCATTAGCTATCTAGAGAAGAGTAATGGGACTGGAAACAAAGACAGTCTCTAGACGTTAGGTCTATTGGTCAGCTCAGGTTACATGGTGGTATTGCTGTGAAAGCAACATCAATTCTAAAAACTGATTAGTTCTTGTTTTTAGATCGTTCTCTTTTTGATAACAATTTTAATTCCTTGTATTGCTTGTTAATCTTCACCTAGGTTGATTTCTGTTGAATTCATACCTAGATTAATTACTGCATTTCCTTTGAACATTAGGCAATAATTTTGTTTTGAGATATATTTTGTGGTTGTTTTTCAACTTCTGCATATATAACCTTATTTTAGTTTACTTGAATGGATTTTTCCAAACAATATTCTTTTCAAAATCATTTTTCATCACATATATGAAATTGAATGTCACTTTTCTCCCATCTTTGCAGTGAAATAGTTTCCTCATTTTCAGATTTTCTTTCTATACTTCACACATATATACAAAAAGTACTGCTTTATTCTCAGAGAGTATGCATTTCCTTAGCAGTTTTATACTGGTTGCTCTTAATACAAGCAGTTCTATGTTCATTGTGAATTTATCTGGAGTTATTTTTTCTCATTATTGTTTTAGCTTTAGCTGCATATGTGTGCCATTGTGTATTTATCATCATTTTAACACCCACTTTTTCCATGTTTGCATGGGTTGAACTGAATTTTGTTGAGGTAGATTTTTTCTATAGCTAGATGCCCTTCATGTAGTCAACCTTTACCTGTTTCCAAGTAAGGTAATATTTCTTCATGACTAGATATGCTTTCACAAAAGATTGGAAATAAAGGATACCACTTGCATGATAGCGAACTTGTTTACATGTATCATGTGATATGAAGGCAAAGAGATAGTAAAACACACATATATACATATATATGTGATGGGCTTCTTTTAGTTTCCATCTACCGAATCCATTCACAAGGCTTTGGTCAGTCTGGAACCATGCTATTGGGAAGCAATCTTCTTACTACACAGCCACATCTGTGCCTACAGCAAACACCGAAGCCTTTGTCAAAGGTTGCCTTTGGCATAGAAAGCTTGAAGCAAACTTAATGCAGACAGAGGTGGGTGAGCAATGTGATTGGAAGAAAGTAAAAAAAGGTAGAGAGAGAATTTTTGGAGGAAATATCAGAATGCTGAAATAAATCAATAAAGTATAAATTTGAACTTACCATACCCCAAGCATAAACGTTTTCATCAGGAATGAATTTTGTAGGATATACATTCTCTAAATACCATTTAAAGCTTTTGCATTTTAAATTTTGTCTTAGTGCTTTACGTTCAGACAGATCACCACAGTCTTTTCCCTGGAAAAAGAATTGCAAAAAATTGTTGACAAATAATGTATATCAATGTTGTTATTTACCCACGGGCATATTTTCCAGGTGCAGATGCATGATCTCCTGAGACCAAAAGATACCTATCATATATATAAATACACACACACACACATGCATATACACACAGACACATTACATATCTTGTTCATTTGTTGATATCTTCAGCAAATTATAGCTAAAAAGATATATTTTATATAAAATTCCTTAATTTTTTTAAATGTTTAGAGATAGATAGATAGATAAATAAATAGATAGACAGATAGATAGGTAGGGAGAGAGAGAGAGAGACACACAGATAGACAGACAGAGAGACACAGAAACATTTATACATACATAAACATGTATATAAATACATATGCACATAGAAATTTGCACAAGTACATGCATCTTGCCATCCATCCATTCGCACAGAGTTACAGCCACCCACTCACCCCATACATGCATACATATATTCGTTGACCTAGATTGGATGCTAATAATTATAATAATGAAAAGAAATGTCATTATGCCAATATAATTAACACATGCCCTAGTTCAATTCCACTCCTTTATTATTAATGAATTGAACCAGTATGTGTGTTAATTACATTGGCAAAATGATTCTCGTTGGACACAGCAAAACTGGTTTCAACACACAAATTCACATAAAGAATCTTACAAACTATATACAAAAATTTATAAGAAGTTATAAGGATATTTGCTTAGCCCTGTCTATAGTTAAAAATAATGATGTATAACATACTTACAGGATTATGATTTATAGAATGATAAACTGCCAATAATAACAACAATTACAATGAATATAAAATTAATGAATAATATAATATTCAAATAAGTGAAGTAGGAATTTGTTAAAGATATGAAGACAAACCCTACCCTGCAAAAATAGTATAAACAAAACTGGAGTTAAGTGTTGCATCCAGAATGTGTTTTATAAGGTCTATTTTTAAGCTACATATCTTATGTGTGTGTGTGTGAGTCACTATCAGAACTGGAGGAGAAGTTTCAGGTGTGGAAGCAAGGATTAGAATCGAAGGGCCTTAGAGTCAACCTATCTAAAACCAAAGTCCTAATAAGTAGGAAGGTAGACAAATCACAAATGCCTTCAGATAGATGGCCCTGCTCGATCTGTAGAAAAGGAGTAGGTAGAAACTCTATAAGGTGCACCAAGTGTAAGGCTATGGACACATAAGAGGTGCAGCAATGTCAAAGGAAAGCTAACTAGGAAAATAGTTTTTGTATGTGGCAGATGCTCAGGAACAATAAACACTGAAAATGTGCAGAGACCAACTTCCACCACATTCCAGGGAGAAAAACTAGAAATAGTTGATAGCTTCCGTTACCTAGGTGACCAAGTCAGTAGTGGGGGTGGGTGTGCTGAAAGTGCAACTGCTAGAGTAAGAATAGCCTGGGCAAAGTTCAGAGAGCCCTTACCCCTGCTGGTGACAAAAGGCCTCTTGCTCAGAGTAAAAGGCAGACTGTATGTACGAACAGCCATGCTACATGGTAGTGAAACATGGGCTGTGACTGCTGAGGATATGCGTAAGCTCACAAGAAATGAAGCCAGTATGCTCCGATGGATGTGTAATGTCAGTGTTCATACTCAACAGAGTGTAAGTACCTTGAGAGAAAAGTTGGACCTAAGAAGCATCAGTTGTGGTGTGCAAAAGAGACGTTTGCGCTGGTATGGTCATGTGACAAGAATGGCTGAAGATAGTTGTGTGAAAAAGTGCCACACTCTAGCGGTTGAGGGAACCTGTGGAAGAGGTAGACCCAGGAAAACCTGGGATGAGGTGGTGAAGCATGACCTTCAAACATTGGGCCTCGCCGAGGCAATGACTAGTGACCGGGACCTCTGGAAATATGCTGTACTTGAGAAGACTCAACAAGCACAAGTGAGACCATAACCTTGTGGCCTATGCCAGAGGTGTAACCAGTCCACTTATGTGTGCCTTTCCTTCACTGGACACTAAACTCTGCTTGCAAAGACCTGTTGAGGCAAGTTCAATCGAAATCAAATTCGATGACTGGCATCCGTGCTAGTGGAGCGCTTAGAGTACCATACAAGTGAGATCATTGCCAGAGCAACAAGCTGGCCTCCATGCCGATGGCACATTAAAAGCACCATTCGAGCATGATCATTACCTGCATCGCCTTACTAGCACTTGTGCTGGTGGTACGTGAAAAAAACATTCGAGTGAGGTCGTTGCCAGTGCTGCTGGACTGGCTCCTGTGCAGGTGGTACATAAAAATCACCATTCGAGCGTGGCCATTGCCAGTACTGCCTGACTGGCCCTCGTGCCAGTGGAACATAAAAGCACCCACTACACTCTTGGAGTGGTTGGCATTAGGAAGGGCATCCAGCTGTAGAAATTCTGTGAGATCAGATTGGAGTCTGATGCAGCCAACCTGGTTCGCCAGACCTCAGTCAAATCGTCCAACCCATGCTAACATGGAAAGCAGACGTTAAACGATGATGATGATAAATGTGTTTAATACGATTAAACATTTAGCATGTATGTGTATGCATGAATGTTTACATTCCATGTCTTCATGCAACACTATGAAGAAAATAGTGATGTCCTATTTATTCTCTAAACAACTCACCCAGTAGTTCTGTGTTTTTGAAGAGTAGCAGGATTAAAAAAATATCTCACTTGAAAAACAATTAAGGGTTAGTGATAGGGAGGGCATCCAGCCTTATATTATAGCCTAAAATAAGCTCTATGCCAGCATAGAAAAAATAGATATAAAACAAGTACACACACACACAGACATGCATACATCATCATTATCATCATTTAACATCTGTTGTCCAAGCTGGCCAGCTGCACCAGACTCCAGTCTGATTTGGCATGGTTTCTACAGCTGGATGCCCTTCCTCATGCTAACCTCTCCGAGAGTGTAATGGTTGCTTTTATGTGCCACTGGTATAGGTGCCATTTGCATGACACCAGTATCTGTCATTACTTGGCTTGATGGGTTTTCTTCTCAACACATACACACATATACAAATATATATATGTAGTAATTTAAGAGAGGCACTACACAGCAAGGAGAGATATCTTTGGATAAACAGAGATGAAAGGTAGACTTACAGAGTGTGTGTTTTAATGAAAAACACATTTTAAACCTTTCTTGTTAGAAGTAGACACTGTGATTAAACTAGATATTTTTGTCTCTGTGATTAAAGGGGAAGGGCTTTGATAGATTTAGCATTATTTGTTGCTTTATCAGAGCTTGGTTATTCATTTTATGACTGGAAAAATTTTACATATTAATAAATTGCTTTAAAATCCATTAGTTTGGTGTTTAATTAATAATGATCAGAGGTTTAATCATTTTCCACTTTGTAACCTAAAATTACATCACTTTCAATTTTAATTAATTAATTATTTAGTAAAAAAATACAACAGTAATTAAGATATCTGTTGAATATGAAAATAATATACCAAAATTTTGTAAATCTAATGATAAATTTATGACATGCAGCTTATAACTGATTTATCAGGTTGATGCAAAAGTAATGTCCAATTTCTAGGAAAAATGTTTCAGAGCAAATTTATCAATTTTTCAACCTCTTCTTATAGTTTTAAGATATCTCTGTATCTAATTTGTACTATTTTCTTTCAGATTATTTAACTTCTGGCCATAATTCTCAGAAAATTTTACCACCATGTTTTTCCCATCTAAAGATCACATAAAAAATGTTTTACTCTATGAGTTTTATAAAGGTATTAATGCAAGTGCGGCAGCAAGATCTATTCAGAGCACTTATGGGGATGATGTAATGAATGAAAGAAGTTGCAAGAGATGGTTTTCCCGTTTCTGAAATGGTGATTTCTCTTTGAAAGAAGAGCCAAAAGCGGGTCATCCAAAAAAACTCTATTCCAAAATGCTGGAAGCTCTTGTTTCAGAGAACCCTACAGTTACCACTAAGGAACTAGCAGAACAGTTAAACGTGGACCATACAACCATGGTACACCAGCTAAAACACATTGGAAAGGTTTCAGTGGTTGGAAAATGTGTCCCTCATGAGCTGTCTCCAGAGAATCGATAACAGCATGCTGCCTGTTGTCAATCATTGCTTTCGCGACACTTTCAAGCAGCATTTTTAGACAGGCTTGTTACAGGTAATGAAAAGTAGATTCTTTACCATAATGTTAAATGCCGCCTTTCTTGGATCAGTCAAAGAAAACAGCCGGTTCAACAACCAAGAGCAGGACTTCATCCAAAGAAGATCATGCTGAGTGTATGGTGGGATATTAAAGGAGTAATCCATTATGAACTGTTAGACCACAACCAAACAATTAATGCTAATCTTTACTGTGAGCAACTTCATAGTCTGAAAACAGTTCTGAGCCAAAAGCAAGCATCTTTGGTTAACAGAAAGGATAATGCTCATCCTCACACAGCTCAACTGACCAAAACTCTCTTAGAAGAACTTGGTTGGGAAATACTGCCTCATCCTCCATGTTCTCCTGACTTTTCTCCTTCTGATTACCATTTGTTTCGAGGACTACAGAACTATTTTGATGGACTTAGGTTAACAACAAGAAAAGAGATTGAAAATGAGTTGGATTCATATTTCAGTTCTAAACCTACAGAATTTCACAAGCAAGGTTGTTAAAAGATGGAATGAGGTCATTGAAAGCAATGGAGAGTATGTTAATGAATAAATATTTGGGCAAGTGTCTTCAACTGTAGCCTCGGGTTGACCAAAGCCTTGTGAGTGGATTTGGTAGACGGAAACTGAAGGAAGCCCGTCGTATATATGTATATATATGTGTGCATGTATGTTTGTGTTTGTCCCCCTAGCATTGCTTGACAACCAATGCTGGTGTGTTTATGTCCCCGTCACTTAGCGGTTCGGCAAAAGAGACCGATAGAATAAGTACTGGGCTTACAAAGAATAAGTCCCGGGGTCGAGTTGCTCGATTAAAGGTGGTGCTCCAGCATGGCCGCAGTCAAATGACTGAAACAAGTAAAAGAGTAAAGAGTATAGTCACTGACTTATTCATTTTCACCTTAGATCTTTAAATCAGACATTATTTTTGCACCAGCCTGATATATTAAGTGAAGTAATCAACATATTCTTACTAGAAGATCATGCCTATGCATGTAGAATAATCGTCGGTATTCATCCATCCACACTTCAGCTAAACGCATTGAGTTAATACCATGATAATCCTTTTTACCTGTAAGAAATTAAAATTCTTAATATAATCATTTCAGAATGCTTCATACTTAAAAGGATAGTCAGAATAAATTTATAAAAATATCAAAGACTAAAATGAAATTATTCTACTTTTTAGCTATCTACATATACTTAAATCATATTTAAAAAGGTTTAGTCAAATGGCCATGGTTAACAGAACAAAATTAGAGCTGTGCCGAGGTTCAGTTCTAGCACTGCCCTCTTCACATTTACCTTTGTTATTTTACAACTCACCTAGGTAATTACAATATACACAACTATAACTAATGATCACTGAAGTCTTCAAGCATTTTCCATTCTCTTTCAAAATAAGTTATTTAAAAATGATCTGTTAATATCATTAATGACATTAACAAATGGAGGATGATTATTGCTGTTGCCTGCCAGCACCAATTATTACTACATCTACTAGCACCACCATCACCACAACAACAAATATCAATGTAGATAGTTACCTTCACTACTACAACTGCCAACCTACATCTAGCCATCCACCACCAATCCCACTATGACCTCTACAACCACTAACAATACCGTTTTTGGGGAACTGCTGCTGCCACTACACCAATCAACATGGCAGGATCAATGTGAATTTATAAGCTGTTCACATCTAATGATGGGCTCTTGTGCATGGAATATAAAGGTTACTTAATCTCCCCTTTCTTCACTGTAAGAAGCTCTCTGTCTTCATCCTTTATTTTACTTCTGTACACAGTGTTTCAAGCAAACTTCAAAGCTCTTCTTTCACACACACGCACACACACACACACACCACACCACACATACTGAAGATGAGAGAGGCATTTGAGGATACTTAACTATCAGTCTATTACTCTCTTTAAACCAATTAAAAGGTTTCTTTTAGATTCCCATGGCAGATAAAATGTTACTACAAAAAATGAAAAGACATACAGCAATTGCTGACATTTGTACAGAACACAGTGGTTTAGAAACCATCAACTTTCTAAATATTGTAAGATCTTTCCTACACAAAGTTCAGATGGAATTGAAAGCCTCTGATGGAATGTTTCAACAGTATTAACCCTTTAGTGTTTAAACTGACCAAAATCAATTCCCCTTTATTTGTTCAAACCGGCCAAATCCAGCCGTATCTGACTGCTCTATGAAATTGCTAAAAAAATAAACAAATCATGTTATTGAATTCTCGTAACTTTGAGATAATGCGAGATGAAGCCTTTCCTGCCTTTACTCAAGTATAAATACTGTGAAATTGTTTAGACCACATGGTTTTTTTCAATGTTTGAAGAGAAGTCTGCACCTTAGTTTTTAATGAAATGGCATCAGCAAGAAGCGATTCTGGCTCTGAAGGCTTCACTCTTGATGATATAGAAAATATAAATGAAAACAAGAGTATTTTGTCTTCAGATGAATCTGATATCGATATTAGTGAATATTTGTCAAACAAGGAAGACTTTGAGAAGGAAAATGATAAAAATAAAAGTGATGAAAATGATATCGTAAACATGGCAACACGGTCAAAGATTACAACACCAATCACTATTCCTAATTTCACAGAAAACACTGGTCTACAATACAGTTTATCTCCTGATGCTCAACCATTGGACTATCTAATTTTATTTTTACTGAAAAGTTTTTTTGAGAATGTTATGGAGGAAACAAACAAATATGCGCAACATATAATTTCTGTTCACAGAAGAAACGATCCACTATGGCAGCCAACTAATACTGCGGAAATGAGAGCGTTTTTCACAATTAATATTATATTTGGTGTTAAACAGCTTCCTTGACTGTAGAACTATTGGAGTCCTGATGTAAGGTATTGTGATCCGCATATCTCAAGTATAATGTCGAAGACGAGGTATTCGAAAATATCTCAGTATTTGCATTTAATATATATATATATATAGCTAATGCAGTATTGATATTAAGTTGATATAAGACTAATGCAATCATAAAAAATAGAGATCTATTAATTTAAATTGATACTAGCATATGACTAGTATCCATATCCCATGTGGTTCAAAGTAAAAAATTGAATGACAAAACTAGATGAAAATAAGTTTCTGCCAAACTCAATGATATTCTTAACCTAGAAAATGAAAGAACAGACATTCAAAAATTGATATAAAGCAAACAATAATGAAAAGAAATAGTTTTGTGGGTAGATGTATATGGCTACTTACTTGGGAATCCATATGGATGTGCTGCTCTGAATATGTGACCAACCCTGGAACATGGAACAAATTCAAGACTACCTCCACACATCCAGACCTAAAAAATAAGCAAGGGAATTATATTTCAGGTTTTAATTAATATAATTATTTTAAAACTTGCTGGTTAAATGAAAATGGTTCCAATCAAAGTAAGCTTATACTGTTAATTTTTACTTATGGAAAACTGATAAAATAATTTCTCCCCAAATTTGGAAGCCAACTAATTAGAAAATGTTAGATTTATGTGTTTTGAGTGTATTACTTGTGAATGTGTATGTGTGTATATTTATTTTTAATCTTTTTTTTTTTTTTAAATAAATTAGTGCCTTCACAGTGTTTACTATTTTACAGAATCAAACTAGAAAGCTGGGCAAAACAGAGAACACAACTGGAAAAAATTAAAAAGAAAAAACAGAGAAGGAAGAAAAAAAAATCAAAACAATTCACCACCTTGGGTTGAAAACATGGCGGCACTGAGAAACCTCTCTAATGGCTATTGAGACACACCAGCATGCTTGCAGTGTTGGGTGATGGTGAGGTTAAAGCACTGGAACAGCCAAGCACCCTCATGAGCCTCACCAGTTACCTCTGCAAGGTGAGTTGCCAGTGAAGACAGGAATCTCACAGTTAGTGGTCCAACCCCACCAAACATCTTGAATGCCACAGAATGGAAAATGTAGTTGGCTGACAGATCGCAGTATTTCAGGATTTTGTTCCGCTCGGCTGCAGAAGCTGCGAATCTCGCCCTGACCACAGGATCCAGGATGTGAGAAGAAGCAAAGGAGTCACTAACTGTGATATCCTGAACAAGGCTTGTGACCAGGGACACAGGGTGAGGCTGTCAGATCTGTTCCCATCACATCTGGACGATCCAGATGGTTCCAAGATGGAGGGGATGTTTGCCCAGGCCAAGCTCCTCTTGAGTATCAGGTTCAACTCTGTATGATGTGTGAAGCAACCAGCATTCAGGCAGCAAGTTAATTATGTGTATATTGTGTATGTATCGTTTGTGTCAGTTGTTTTGTTTTAGCTTTAACTTTATGCAAGGTGTTGAGAGGATAAAATATGAGAGGAGGGACAGAAACAAGTTTGTAGTTAGAGAAGAGATTCATGGCTACCATATGTTAATATAGGGTGGGAATAGATATGGTAGAGCTGGAAAGAGAGATAAAGATAACATTGTTGATGTGCCAGAGTTTATTCTCAATGTACAAAAAGGTAAATAGAAGATAGTGTGGGGAAAGGAAATCAGGAAGGGTGACTGGATAAAAGTTACCTATTGTAGAGTGCAACCCAAAAGGCAAGGATTTATTTCCCAACACTACAATAGCTAACCAATTGATATGTTACTTTCCTCTATTGCCTCCTCCATATCACAGTTAACTAGATCCCTTTAATTCTAGTTTTTCTTCCTATGCTCCCATCCTTTATCATTCAACCACAGTAGTGGTTGAATATATCCTTAAGTCCACCGTTTTATCAATTGCAGCAGATTCCAAGCTTTACCACTAATTCAGTTCTCAACTAAATTGCAAACTGTTAACAGTTTTAAAGAGGACACTTCCTCAGCTACACTTTGACATAAATAGTTTGAGATTTGGTTCAGTAGGAAAAAAAGTCACATCAAAATATGTGAGACCTGAAGGTGGACAGTAAGGCAGGTGTTCATTTCCAATTAACATAAATGATAGAAATGATAGAAAAATGCATGAGGAATTCAGAATTGTTAATCACATTCAACAAAATTTAGCAGAAAAAAATTATGAGGTAAAATGTCATGAAATGTAAAATAAGTAAGAGAGTAGCACCCCAAGCAAAGAAATAGTTGTATTTAATCCGTTGTTTGTTATAATTGCTCTTATTCTTCACTTCTCATTCTCTCTCTCTCTTCTTACTAGGCTTGTTGCTATAGTACATTCATAAACAAATTCTAAAAAGCTATTTTTATTTTGAAATTATTCTTTAATATTAGAATTACTTTCTTAATTCATTTTAATTAATTTTAAGAATATATTTCTAAAATGAATGTTTACATTCTAAGGCGGTGAGCGGGCAGAAACGTTAGCACACTGGGTGAAATGCTAAGCTGTATTTCGTCTGTCTTTATGTTTTGAGTTCAAATTCCGCCAAGGTCGACTTTGCCTTTCATCTTTTTGGGGTCGATTAAGTAAGTACCAGTTATGCACTGGGGTTGATGTTATCGACTTAATCCATTTGTCTGTCCTTGTTTGTCCCCTTGTGGGTAGTAAAGAAATAGGTATTTCGTTTGTCTTTATGTTTTGAGTTCAAATTCTACTGAGGTCGACTTTGCTTTCATCCTTTTGTATATTTTATTTTTTTAATTGAATATTTAATAAAGTTATTTTTAATATGCTGTTGAATTAGGGTAAGTTTAACTTTTATTATTAATTTTCTCTTTCAGCTTTAATCAACTTGCTTTCTGCTTTTCCTTTTTAGTTGCTATCCCTTTCTTTTTAGTTACATAATCAGGCTAGTTCATTAATGTGTTATATGCTTCAGATATCATCATCATCATCGTTTAACGTCCGTTTTCCGCACTAGCACGGGTTGGACGGTTTGACCGGGGTCTGGGAAGCCAGGGGCTGCACCAGGCTCCAGTCTGATCTGGCAGTGTTTCTACGGCTGGATGCCCTTCCTAACGCCAACCACTCCGCGAGTGTAGTGGGTGCTTTTTACGTGTCACCTGCACAGGTGCCAGGGAGGTCTGGCATCGGCAAATTTATTGGGGCAGGAATATAGTCATTTTTGGCTGTCTCTATGGGCAGACCTGAAGGCATGAAGTAAGGCTGTCCAGAAAAGACATTGGTTAAAGGTGCTTATATTCTAAATTTACTTTTTAAATTTCAAAATTAATTAAAAGGGATTTTTCATAAATCAAATTTATATTAATGAGATGTAGGTAATTTTAACTTGTATATATCTGATATGCTTTTATAATTACTGTTGTATTGAATAATTATTGATAGATCTAGATTAGCAGCAGTCACCAACTCAAAATCTAGGTTACTTAAGGTGAGCCTGGTAACTGATGATTTGGGGTCTTGTTGTTTGTAACTTTTGGTGCAACCAACAATATGGTAAAAATCCCTGCCATTAATTTGGTGTGGATGGATAATATCAAATAATTCAATCACAACATATATTTAAATTAAATATGAAAAAAATTGAAATACTATCATCACTCACATGGAAAAATTGAAATATTATCTTTCAGTATTTTATAAGGTAAAATCTTAAATTATTAATTGACACATTATTAATTACCATATAACAGCAATGCCTGGAAAAATCATGGATTACATGGAAAAATGCGAGCATGAAAAGTCATATTCTTAAGATTATAAACCTGGAAAAGTACAGGACACATTATTACACCTGTAAAAGTATAGGACAAGCTATTACTTAATACAGTTCAATATTTAAGAGATGAGGAATTATGTACATTATTTACATTTGATGGATATTTGTCCTCATCTTGCTTGTTGTTAACACAACGTTTCGGCTGATATACCCTCCAGCCTTCATCAGGTGTCTTGGGGAAATTTCAAACCTGGGGTTCTCATTCCTAAGGTATTTTTCAATGTTATTATAATGATAATACCTTAGGAATGAGAACCCAGGTTCGAAATTTTAGTTGCGTCTTGCAACCTTTTCAATAGTTTTGACTATTGAAAAGGTTGCAAGACGCAACAAAAATTTTAGAAAAATAAAGAAAGAAATAAGTGGAAATTTTACCAGTGAGTGTGTTAAATTATAAGGCACTAAAAGAGAATGATTCTCCCCGACACAACAGTATATTACATAATATAGTTAAATTTTAATATATGTAAATTGGAATTGTACTTATAAATAGTAATCAAATTCTTTAGTAATAGCTTGAAAAAATAGAAGTAATAGCTTGAATAAAATTCTATTTATTTAATAATTAATTATTTACTATATTTTAATAGTATATTATAAAATTAAAAAAAAATTTAACCTTAATTATTTTATGAAGTACTTAATTATTCTATAATTATGGTATGATGTACAAAGATTATTTAAAAAATTTTGTATTTTTTGCTTACAATTAATTATAATTTGTATAATTTTTAGTTTATAATATTTAAAAATTTTATTCTTTGCTACAATATTTTAAGTAAAAAGTTTCTCATTCTTTAATTTACTAGAAGTTATAGCTTGTCCTATACTTTTCCAAGTGTAATAACTTGTCCTGTACTTTTCCAGGTTTATAATCTTAAAAATATTACTTTTCATGCTTGCATTTTTCCATGTAATGTACGTTATAGCACAATCAAAGCAAATATCTGGTATTTGTAAATATGCATGCCCAAGATTCAAAATGATTACACGTTTGCTGGCTAGATGTTTAAAAGTCTGCATATGACAACTGATATTGCCAAAGCGCTTATAGTATTACAGTAATTATGTCAAAATGTTAAAAGTAGAGGTGCATTTGATTCCCACTTAGAACTAAATTTTCATAGGCTTTCATGAAAGCTCTTTAAAATATTGTGTTTAAAAATATAAACACTTATCTACTGCTCATTTTTTGTTTATTTATCACTGAAGAGGAGTAAAGTCTAAGTTGATTTGATAAAATTATACATTGTAAAATAGTTAGATTTTGCCTCTGTTAAAATGATTTGACTGAATCAGTCAAAAGTAGCTATGTTTAATGTCAGAATAGAAAAGGAAACATCTCACTTTAAAACCTACAGTACATTGAAAAGTAGAACAAAGAAAACCTAGCAAAATCTAAAAAAAAATTTTTTAATGATAGACTTACTTTGTAAGTGTATAAAAATGATGATGTGAAAGATAAAATTCTGAAATTTGTCAGAGAGCTTATGATAGAGTAGTAATTACATTAAGATATCAACAAAAGCAATATAAGTTTCATACCTAAGTTTTATAGTTTTTACAGGCTCTCACATTTGTTTGCATTAATGACAAACACACTAAGGTTTAGAAAATGTAAAAACATATTTGCTGCTCAATCATAGTTTATTTGGTCACTAAAAACAAATTAAATCTAAAGATAATAACGTTCAGAAAGTGTAGAAATGTTTTTCAGAAAGTATAGAATGATTTGTCTAGATTAGTGTTAGCTTTGGTAGAATTGTGTTTCTATGGTGTTCCGTACAAAATGCTTTTAATTTCATTCAAAACAGTTATCCCATGATACAGTGCAAACTAAAAAGATAATCTTCAGCCAAAAAATCTACAAGTAAAAAGGGATAACTGCAGCTCAGATACTATAAGAGAAATGAATTTAATCAGTAAGTGATTAAAATTTAATTCGTATAAATGCCAAATTAAAGAGAATTAAAAATGTATTGACACTTAAATATTAGTGACAAAAACTAGTGTTCTAATGTGGCAACTAACGTACTTTCTAAATACCATTTTCTCTTATTTGTAATAGATTAACTAGTTTTATATTTAGTTACCTCAAATATCAAACTAGAAACTATTTGATATCTTGAATACTGGCATTATCCATATCCTAAAGGAAAATTCATCACTTCAAAGCTAAAAAATACCTCACATCAGGACAACTGCTGACATTATACAAGGCCCTACATTAGAATATTGCTCCCATGTGTGTATACATACATATATATCTCTGACTGGTATACATCAATGAAATAAAAAAATAAAACCACCCAGTACACTTTAAACAAAGTTCTTCTTTGTTTTTATATTTATTCTGCACTGAATTATACTTGTCACTCACTGCTATAAATGCTAGGAAGTCACAACTGCCTATTCAATATCAGTAATTAATAATGTTATTATTTACAAATCATAATTAAAAAGGTTTCATTTTTTTTTTTTTCAAAATGAAAGTATCTTGAAAAATGCAATTGTCTAACATACAAGCATTTTTCTATTACAACCATCGCCAAAGGAAGTTATCCAGCAAAAAGACATTTTCACTCATTAACACACTATAGCCCCAAGCATACTTTAACTCTCTTAACTCACAATCTTTATATTATCCTCACCCATGATTTGCCAAGTTACCTGTCTCTCCGTGTCTTATTATGCCTTGTGTTTTTCATCCCCCATACTACATACTAAACTTTCCATTGAATTGTATTTCACTGACTCCTTTCCTTCCCATGTTTTCTTTACAGAAGTTTAAGTTGAACATTAATTGCATTAATTTCTCCATTCAAGGACTGCTTTACAAAGAAAATGGACACTTTCAAATTGAAAAGATATTACTTACTCTGAATGACAGTTCCAAATTTTCTCCACCCCAGATTTCCATACCAGGATCATAAGTTCCAATATCAAAGAAAAACTGACGATTAACTGCAAACAGCCCACCAGCCATTGTTGGTGATCTATAAGAAAATTAAGATACTATCAAGAAAAAAGGACAAACTATTACAATGACAATGTTAAGTTAAATTTTAAATGTTTCAGTAATGAGATAGATATGCTAATCAATACTCACAATTGAGATGCCAAGAAAGGTAATCAAGTTTAAAGAGAATAAATTAATCAAACAAGATAATTAATAAAGTTGACAGATTTCTTTTAAAGAAATTATAACTATTTCCACTGACATTTTGAGGCATTAAGAACTGCTTCTTGTTTATCACACTGTCCTACCCATACTTCATCATCATCATGGTTTAATGTCTGTTTTCCATGCTGGCATGGGCTGGACAGTTTGATTGAGGTCTGGCAAGCCAGAAGGCTGCCCCAGGCTCCAATCTGATCTGGCAAGGTTTCTACAGCTGGATGCCCTTCCTAATGCCAACCACTCTGAGAGTGCAGTGTGTGCTTTTAATGTGCTACCAGCATGAGGGCCAGTCAGGCAGTACTGGCATCGACCATGCTTGAATTGTGCTTTTTATATGTCACTGCATGAGAGCAAGTCAGGTGGCAATGGAAGCCAGTCCACTGGGACTGGCATCAAGCATGCTTGAATGGTGCTTTATACGTGCCACTGGCACGGGTGCCTGCCAGGCGGTACTGGTATTGGCCACGACAATGATTTCACTTGACTCAACAGGTCTTCTCAAGCACAGTTTATTGCTCAATGATTGAAGGATACACTTGCATAGGCCACAGTCATGGTCTCATTTGGCTTGCCGGGTCTTCTCAAGCACAGCATATTTCCAAAGGTCTCAGTTGCTTGCCATTGCCTCTGTGAGGGCCAACATTTGTAGGTCGTGCTTCACCACCTCATCCCAAGTCTTCCTGGATCTACCTTTTTTACAGGTTCCCTCCACTATTAGGGTATGATACTTTTTCACACAGCTGTCCTTATCCATACACAACACATGACCATACTTCACCAATATAATTTTTCAGTATTCTTATCCAAACAAGGTTAGGTGCTGCAATGGTTAAATGAATACAATATTCACCTGTATAGTTGTGTTGATTGATATCCCATTATATTGAAATGGAATATCAGCTAAAATTAAAATATGAAATTATGAGAGTCCTATGCATATGCATGCTCATAACTTAAAAGGTGAATTCTGATAGTCAACAATTTTGAATTGTAAAATTCATCTATGGTTGGATATTTACTCCTTGAAATTACAAATTACAATTCAAACACTTTAGAAATTAGTATATCAATATGCCTCAACCATCGTATGTTAAATGATAATTCAGTGGAAGCCTTCCATAATATGTTATTCAGTTTGAAAGCTATTTAGACCTATGAAGCTAGATGAGAATGAAATGGTCTTATTTGTATTAAGTCTGTGAGATACAGCAGATGTGTTAAGTCTGTGAGATACAAAAACAGAGTAGACTGAAATTTAAAAAATTATAGTTCAAGATTAAAAAAAAAATTCGTTGCACCTAAAAGTCACTATATTCATTGAAACAACACATGATCAGTTCTCTAAGACAAATATCAAAATATTGTAAATTCCCCATATTATTTGGTCGTCAAGTATGAAATTTGTAGAAAAGAAAAAAGTTTACTAATGTTTTATAAATACAAGGAATAGTTTTATTCATCGAAGTATGCACCCATATTGTCAATACACTTTTGTTATTTCAGGGGTAGCTTGTCCAGCCTGGAACTGTAAAAGCCTGGCAATCTAGCATCAATAAAATCTTAGAAGGCCTGTTTTACGGCATCGCTGGAATTAATTTTTTTTCCTATCAAAAAGTAATCCAAATTCTGGAAGAAGTGGTATTCAGTGGGGGCAAGATTAGGTGAGTATGGTGGATGATGGAGAACTTCCAACTCCTTCACCAATGTCATTTTGCAATGTGTGGTCTGGCGTTGTCTTGCAATAAAATTGGAGTGGATCTATTGACTAATCTAGGCTGTTTTTCTTTGTAAGTTTCTGCATTATTTGGCCCAGTTGACTGCAGTATACTTCATCCAAGCCAGGTTTAATGAAATCATAATGGATCACACCTGCACCAGACCACCGAACACACCATCAGTTTCTTCTGATGAATTTTGCTTTTTGGACTCTGTTTTGGAGGCTCGTCTTTGTCCAACCATTGTGCTGAATGTTTACAGTTGTTGTATTGGATCCATTTCTCATCACATGTTACAAATTTATTCAAAAATGATTCATTTTTGTGATGAGAAAGTAGCATAGTGCAGGCTTCTAAACGTTGCTGTTTCTGATTTTCATTGAGTTCATGTGGAACCCACTTATCCAACTTTTCCACTTTACCGATTTGAACTAGATGAGTCAATATTGTTTGCTTGCTATCACCAAACAACAACAATAATTCACAGTCACTTTCAGATGGATCTGACTCGATGGTGGCTTTCAGTTCATCATTATCCACCTTTATTTCTGGTCAACCATGTTGTTCATTTGTGAGGCCAAATTTACCAGAATGAAATTTCGCAAGCCAATTTGATATTGTCTACTGTGTAATAACATTAGAATGAAATTAATATTCCGAGCATTAATATTCGAAGCTGTCTGTGATGCTATATTTCCAAGAAAGAACTCATAACTGAACAAATTTCTGACTTACCCATCTCGAAACAAAAATAGCAAAAAACGTTTTATAAATACTTTATAAAGCACAAAATGAGTTAGAACAAAGAAATAGATATATGTGTCAGGTTTCTAACAAAAAAATAAAGATTGTCAAAATATAATAATGGCGCAAAATGAGCAGCTGCCAAAGTTTACCATATACCTTACTACAAATTTCATAGTTGATGACCTAATATATGCAGGAAAGGCTTTTAGAGAAAGATTTAGCAGTGAAAGAATTTGAAAGTAGTTTGACAAAATTTTGTCTTGTCTCTTAAATCTACTTTAATTCAGCTTTAAGCTTATTTCTAGTGTAGATGACAAACCTTACAATAATATCAACTCATCAAACACAATACTGGAAATTTCTTTTTTGCATGATAAATGTGCATACTTATAGATGGAAACAAGCTTAATATAACTTGGAAAACAATTATAAAATTTAAATGAACAAACAAATGTTACTTCTGTTCTATGTATTGATTTGAAACTTAAATATACATTTGATAAATATTTGTACGGCTTACAAAGAAGTTGGGAGAAAAATGGGTTTAGCAGACATGGAGAATGCACACATTTCTGTGACATCAACTATAAAGATTGCTTTTTACTACAATATTTCAGAATCTCACAAATCATTTACAGTATTTGAGAACAAGTTTCCAAAAGATGAAATGAATATGTTATGAGTAATTCAAATCATTGATTGCATATGATAACATATTTTGCAGAATTTTTTAAAACCTTATTTTATGAGAAAATTAATCCACTTTGAATAATTATCAGCCAATGACAATGCCTAACACGAATAATATGAACACTGGTACAGGTAGTGAATTCATTCTGCATGATCTTAACTTTTCAAACAGAATGATCAATAAAAATGTAGGAAAAATAATATTGGTCAACAGACAGCTTTGCAAGAAACCAAATGAACAATTCAGGTTAACAGAGTAATCACAATAAGGTTCTACCAATAGCCAAGGTTTTCTCATCAATAGATCCAATGGATCAGAGAAAACACTGTAGCATATGACTGCACACGTAGAAATATTGTAATAGCATGGGTATCATTTGCTGCAGTTGCTTTGCTACTTGTCAAGAAAAAAACAATCCATTTAAAGACATTACACAAGAATGTATTGCTCAACCTGAAAAATTATAAAATGATTTTAGCACTAAAAAAATATCTATGTTGATTTAATCAATGAAGAAATATCAGTCCAGTTTCCAGATGATGAAATAGTATTATTTACTTGTGATAAATATTGAAATTAAGATGACTATTTCAAATTTACTCAAGAATGAATAAATATCCAAAAATATTTTGGGCATGCCATCACACAAAATTAAAGACTAATTCTGCAGTCATATACAGTTAACTAAGTAAATTAGATATGTAAAAAGTACACGTTTAATTAGTCAAGATATTAAAGCCAAAGTCATTTAGGCAAAAATTGTAAATGACTGCCCTTATTACTGGAAAGCTGTATTCATTCTAAGAATTGCTTTTTTACAGGAGGTGATGAATTTCCATTCACATTAATCAGACAACAGTTTCCAGACAATGTTAATAAATAAACAACAAACCCAAACACTTGAAACAAATTACAGATTATTTACCCAAGCTAGCATTCACAAAGGCCAACTGTATGTTGCCAGAGAGAGTTAGGGTTTAAATAAATTTATATTACAGGAAACTAGAACAATTAAGAGTGTTGTGTACAATGAAGTTTTAATATAGAAAAACTTCATATTTATATTTTTAGTTTACATAATATATGGGACAAACATAAAAACACAATCTGAAGAAACACTGCTTTTCACCAAAGACAAACAAAGAAGAATATAGATTCATAACCAAAACAGCACTTTTAAAAATTCTATTATTACTTCCATAATCTATTTCAATTTACAGCGTTTTACTTTCAAATGATGTTTAACAACTTTGTCACTTTTTTATAATTTTAAACCAAAATTAAAAGAAATATACTTAGTACTACTTCACTGATGCTTATTTAAGCTTTGATATGTCAGACAAGATATCTTTCAATGATACACTCTAAAACTAGAATTGCAAATCTATAAATCGAAATATCTGAAATGACGGTCTACCACATTACGCTTTTCTGTTTGTCATCATTAACATTTACAAATGAAGAATATTTTTCACCAAAGATGAATAAACAATACTAAAGATTGAGAACAGCAATAACAAATCAACAATACAATCATAGCAGGAGGACTAAAGACATTAACAAATATGCAGTACCAAGTCTGCAAAAAATGAAGCAGAATTATACACCAAATACGACTCTTTTACTCTTTTACTTGTTTCAGCCATTTGACTGTGGCCATGCTGGAGCACCGCCTTTAATTGAGCAACTCGACCCTGGGACTTATTTTTTGTAAGCTCAGTACTTATTCTATCGGTCTCTTTTGCCGAACCACTAAGTGACGGGGACATAAACACACTAGCATCGATTGTCAAGCAATGCTAGGGGGACAAACACAAACACACAAACATACATGCACACACATATATATATACTTGTATACGACGGGCTTCTTTCAGTTTCCGTCAACCAAATCCACTCACAAGGCTTTGGTTGGTCCGAGGCTATAGTAGAAGACACTTGCCCAAGGTGCCACGCAGTGGGACTGAACCCAGAACCATGTGGTTGGTAAGCAAGCTACTTACCACACAGCCACTCCTACGCCTGTATAATATTAGCAAACATTCTAGAAAAAAAACTACAATGCTACATCAAGAACTAAGAATTATAACGAGGTCAAAGAATACAGCCTCACTTTCAGTGTAGTATCAGCAACAGTAACAATAACAGCAATCTCTGCCACTGCCACAACCAAACTTGCCCTTTCACACTATGCTTTCCTATTTATCAATCATTAACATTTACAGATGTAAAATACATATTTTTCATGGCTGTGTGGTTAAGAAGCATGCTTCCTAACCATGTGATTTCAGGTTCAGTCCCACTGTGTGGAACCTTGGGCCTTGGGCAAGTATCTTCTATTACAGTCCTGGGCCAACCAAAGCTCTATGAGTGGATTTGGTAAATGGAAACTGAAATAAGTCCTTTGTATACAGACATATACATATATATGCCTGTATTTAGGCCTGAGTGTGTGCATATATGCGTTTTAGAGTCTCCTTGTCTTGACCATTGTGTGACAGTTGTAAATGAGTGTCACCGTCACATAAGCAATGTCATCTATTTCCAATCATCCAAGCAAACATGTCTGGCCATGGGGAAATATTCTTTTGCTTGGAAACAGGAAGAGACAGTGACAGGAAAAAGTATCTGGTGGTAGAAACCCTACTTCAATGAATTCCATCTGACCCATGCAAGCATGGAAAAGTGGATGTTAAAATGATCATGATGAAACAGCAACAATCCATAATTAAGACTAATAACAATCACAGTAAACAAACAATAAAGACATAGCAATGTCTACAAAGAATGCAAGAAACAATATAATGTAACTATACATAGAGTCAAAAAGTCAAAGCTGAAAAAAACTGAAGAATAGCGTTGTATCCAATACCAGGGAACATAATTCAAGTCAAGTATTCATTAAGGTAAATATATTTTATTTATTTCCATTTAATTACTATTTTCATACTTCAGTTCCATTTACAGTTTCATTTTCAACTCCCACTCTTTGTTTTCCATTGATAGCTTATAACCAAGAATAAAAAGAAATTTAAACAACCAACAAAACAATCACAGAGAAGGACATCACAGTATAAAGAAATATATTTATAAGGATGAATAATGGGATTAGGATTTACTTCAGTTCTACTAACAATAAACTACAAAAATCAAAGAAGTGAAATGCAAACTGACATCACAGGAGAATAGACAATAACACAGTGAAAGAATGTAAGGCAAAGAAACTGATAAACACATGCAAATACAGGGTGGTCGCTAGAAAAGGGGAAAATTCGTTAAATGCTGATTTATATTTTCACAAGATCTATTTGAGCTAAACAATAAACGTCACAAAGCGTGATATCATATTAACACTCACAAATGTTCAAAATGTCTTCTGTGCACTTTCTAACAGCATTTTAATTGAGAAATCCAAAATCGCATGACATTTTGAAGCGTAACTTGAGGATGTTATTCCAAGCTTTTATCAAGCACATTTTCAATTCATCAATGATGGTTATATGACATCAGTATTTCTGTATCTCAACTAATAACAAGCTCTAGACACAGTAATCCATCACATTTAAGTCTGGACTCTTTGAAGGCCAATCTTCAAGTGCAATAAAGTCAAGGGTAGATTACCGGAGAAACTGAACTGTAGCATTGCACCATCCTGTTGCTATGGCCATGACTTGTCACCCATGACACTTTTTATATCACTGAGTATTTGTAGACACATTTCCTCACAGTAAACTTGTTGGTTTACAGTTTTCTTCTTCCTTCATTGAGGACCATGGCAATATCCTTCAATAAATCTTAGCTCTGTTTTTCTGCACCATCCAATAGCAGCGTAACAAACCACTGATGGTTGTAAGTTATTGTATTCCACCAGCAGCAATCACCCTCTATGAAGACAGCTGAAGCCAAGTGAAATGGACCAAACATAAATTCAAAGGCAACCAAAGATGAAAACAACAGAAGATATACCAAGAAAAATAATACTAGTAATCAACATTCATGAATGAATAATGTAAATAACAAAACTATAAGATTCATCATCATCATCATCATCATCCAGTGTTTTAAAACCAGATTTTGTCCCTTTTAATGGGGGTGACCTAATCTATCTCAATGCCATAGCAACCGCCCTCACACCAACTTGTTTTCCCTTTTCAAGCCAACCCTCCCAATCTCCTTCACCTGTTCCCGCCATGTTTTCCTCGGTCTACTTCTTTTTCGTGGTCCATTTACCTCAAACTCAAGCACCCTTCTCAGAACATGCTCTTCATCCCTCCTCAATACATGCCCATACCATTGCACTCTATTCACCCTTGCCAGCCATTCCACTGATTCCTCCAAACCCAGCACCCTTGTCAAGTCCTCAGCCCACCTCTTGTCAAATAGCTTCACTCTACACATTTCTCTTACCATTGCACACTCGGTCCTTCTCAAAATTGCCATCTCTCTCTCCCTCAGACACCATGTCTCACTCCCATAAAACATTGAAGCTCTCACACAACTCCTACAGACCCTTCTTTTTATCTTCAATGAGAACCTTTACCCATGTAAAAATGCTCCACATTCCATGAACTTCACCCAGCCAAGTCTTGCTCTAGCTGTCACAGCTACTTCACATCCACACCTACATCCACCCTATCTCCCAAATAACAAAACTCTCTCACCGTTTCTACCTCATCACATAACATTTCCACTGGTTCTACCAGCCCTCCAGCTTCTTTCTCACACCTTCCACAAACAAACTCTCTTATAATTCAAATGAGAATAAACTCTGGTGATAAAATAATAATAGATGCACAGCAAGGATTACAACTCAGTATGAAGAACAAAGTACAGTAATACCTCACCTTACGAGGACCTGCTTTACAAAGCCCCAGGTATTTGAATTTTATTTTTCAAGCATAAGATCCAAATGTTGAACGAAGGGCAAAAATTTCTACTATCTTAACAAATGCTTCTGTGTTACCAAGAAGTTTATAAAGAGCAAAGAAAAGCTTCTTCTAAGCAAACAACTCTAGACTTGATTTTTAAAAAGAAATCTACAAGTCCATCTACAAGTGCTTGTGAATTAGTGATCATGTCGACAGGTGATTGTGTGAGCGAGTCTGGTATGAGTAATAGTGGTTCAGAAAATGATTATAATAATAATATTTTTTATTTTAAACAATCTTGAGATTCCATTTACTTTACATAAAATAATCTTTACATTCGGATGTTGTTTTATTGTCATTTATTTATAAGTATTATAAATTTTATAGGTAAAATATTTTTCTGGGAATGAATTACGATTTATAACATAGCAACTATGGGAAATTATTGTTTTGCTTTATAACGTTTCGCTTCACAAGCAGTCTCTGAAAATAATTTAACTCATACATTGAGGAATTACTGTATATATGTTACATTCTATAAATACAGAAAGTATCCAAAACATTCAGAAAACAGTATACAAAGAGGAGACAATATTTCAACTCATATACAAAACTGAGAGATAACACAATATATAAAACTGAGAATGTGTGTGTGTGTCTGTCTGTGTGCATCACTAAAACTCAAGAACTGCTCAACTGATTTCATTCACATTTTGCACATGCCTTGGAGTGTCATGGGCCAAAAAAATTTTCAACTTCTTGCCTAATACGAGCCCAGAGCAATCTCTTATCTCTTACACTGTTTCGGTATTACATGTCAAAAATGAAACAATAACATCTCTATTGTAATGTGATATATTATATCACTATTATATCACAAGAAGGAAGGTATGCACAGGTGGACTGACTACCTGGGACGTAGTCAGTCCACCTGTGCATACCTTCCTTCTTGTGACACTTGTGAAGACCTGTTGAGGCAAGTGAAAATCAAAATCAAAACAAATCAAAATAGATGAACATCAATGGAATTTGTATCTTTGTGGTACCAGTGCCGGTGGCACACAAGAAAACCATCCGAACGTGGCCGTAGCCAGTACCGCATCGACTGGCCTTCGTGCTGTGGGCACATAACAAACACCATCCGATCATGGCCGTTCGCCAGCCTCATCTGGCACCTGTGTCGGTGGCACATAAAAACACCATCCGAAGACCCGGCAAAACTAGTCAGGCCATAACCCGTGGCCCCTACCTGGGACGTAGTCAGTCCACCTGTGCATACCTTCCTTCTTGTGACACTTGTAAAGACCTGTTGAGGCAAGTGAAAATCAAAACAAATCAAAATAGATGAACATCAATGGAATTTGTATCTTTGTGGTACCAGTGCCGGTGGCACACAAGAAGACCATCCGAACGTGGACGTAGCCAGTACCGCATCAACTGGCCTCCGTGCTGTGGGCACGTAACAAACACCATCCGATCGTGGCCGTTCGCCAGCCTCGTCTGGAACCTGTGTCGGTGGCACATAAAAAACACCATCCGAGCGTGGCTGTTCGCCAGCCTCGTCTGGCACCTGTGTCGGTGGCACATAAAATCACCCACTACACTCTCGGAGTGGTTGGCGTTAGGAAGGGCATCCAGCTGTAGAAACACTGCCAGATCTGACTGGCCTGGTGCAGCCTTCGGGCTCCCCAGACCCCAGTTGAATCGTCCAACCCATGCTAGCATGGAAAGCGGACGTTAAATGATGATGATGATTATATAGTTTCAATTTCAATTACTTTCACTATGTATTTATATACGTTTCTTTATGTGTGTGTGTGTCTGTGTGTATATATATATACACACACACACACACACGGACGATAAACGACGATGATGATTATGATGATAGAGAGAGAGAGAGAGAGCTGTGTATATCTATATATATATATATATATATATATAAACATAGTAAATAGGGTAATAAAAATAAATTATTATTACCAGTGACCTAGCACAAAAGACGAATTAGTCATTAGACTATGCGTTATTCATGTATATAGATTTATATATAGAGAGATGTATATATATATATATTTTTTTTTTATTTTTTTTTATTTCATCTAGTTTCAGCTCACGAGCTGTGGCCATGCTGGGGCATCATCATTTGGTGTTGCTACATGATTTTACTTCACAAATGCTTATTAGCAATTGACATTTGGTGCATGAGAGAGTTTGGTGCAGCTGCCCTCAACTGCACCTCCTGCTGCGAAGTTGGTTCATCTGGGACACCTGACAGGAAGAGGTCCAGCTTTATTTTGAAGACACCTACATCTACCCCATGCAGGTCTCTCAGGTCCTTCGGGAGGATATTCAAGAGCTGTGGACCTCTGAAGCCTAGGCTATTGCAGTATCTTGTCCTACATCTTGTTGGCAAATTTGGAGTCCTTGGCACTATGCAGTGGCGCCCAGTTCTAGTATTTGTGTAACTCTCGATGCTAAAGTTTGGGACAAGTCCTTCCAGGATCTTCCAGATATATATTATGGTGTATATATATATATATAATATATATATATATATATATATATATATATATATATATATATATATATATATATATATATATATGTATGTATGTATGTATGTATGTATGTATGTATGTATGTATATATATATATATTATATATATATATATATATATATATATATATATATATAGATGTATGTAGATATATATATATATATATATATATATATATATATATATATATATCATCATCATCATCGTTTAACGTCCGCTTTCCATGCTAGCATAGGTTGGACGGTTCAACTGGTGTCTGGGAAGCGAGAAGGCTGCACCAGGCCCAGTCTGATCTGGTAGTGTTTCTACAGCTGGATGCCCTTCCTAACGCCAACCACTCCATGAGTGTAGTGGGTGCTTTTTACGTGTCACCGGCACTGGTATCACAGCTACAAATTCCATTGATGTTGATTGAATACGATTTTGATTTTCACTTGCCTCAACAGGTCTTCACAAGTGGAGCTTTGTGTCCCAAGAAGGAAAGGAATGCATAAGTGGGCTGGCTACATCCCAGGTAGAGGCCACGGGATTATGGCCTCACTTGTCCTGCCGGGTCTTCTCCCGCACAGCACATTTCCAAAGGTCTCGGTCTCTAGTCATTTCCTCGGTGAGACCTAAAGTTCGAAGGTCGTGCTTCACCACCTCGTCCCAGGTTTTCCTGGGTCTACCTCTTCTGCAGGTTCCCTCAACCGCTAGGGTGTAGCACTTTTTCACACAACTATCTTCATCCATTCTCGCCCCATGACCATACCAGCGCAAACGTCTCTTTTGCACACCACAACTGATGCTTCTTACGTCCAAATATATATATGTATATAGATGCATTATATATATATATATATATATATATACTCAGATGAATATGGTACTTAAGTTAAAGGCCATAATTCTACTTGTGATTTTAAATATATATCTTTTAGATAGTTTTTTCAAAAGGATTCTAATAAATTTTAGTATCTTATATAGGGATGGGGAGTATATAAATCATTTCATATTTATAAAAATATATAATTCAGATTATTATTAGTATAGATTTATAGTTAGTTAGTAAAGAGCAATTTATTTGTATTAATGAATATGCTAGACATATTATTTATTTCCTGTAAAAAAAAAACCTTATCAATTAGCACATATATCAAGAGCCTTTAAAATATTTTAAAGTGTAATGGAAGGGAAGTAATCAAGATGAACTTAATAATTTCACTAGATATATGGAATTTATGCAATCCGATATAGAAAAGTTTTAAAAGATCTCCTGTGTGTGTGTATGTGTGTGTGTGCATTTGTATACAAGTGTGTGTGCATGCATGTATGTGTGTGCCGTGTGTGTGCATGCATGTATGTGTGTGCCGTGTGTGTGCATGCATGTATGTGTGTGCCGTGTGTGTGCATGCATGTATGTGTGTGCCGTGTGTGTGCATGTTGTGTGTGTGGGAGGTATATGTGCTTGGATGTGTGTGCATGCGGGTGTATGTGTGTGTGCGTGCATGTGTATGTTTGTGCATGTATGGGCATTGTATGTGTGTGGTGTGTGTGTGTGTGGGGGGGTATATGTGTGATCATGTCTCTGCACGGGTGTATGTATTTTTTCGGGTATATGTACGTGTATGTGTGTATGTATATAGAAATAAAATTAAATATGATAAATTATAATAAAAAAGGTTGACAGGGGATAAAGAAGAAGTTAATACAATATAAAATGGCACAATGAAAAACAGAAAAGGAAATAAATTTGCTTTTTTGCAGGAGGTCGTAGAGACAGTCATTAGGAGGAGGGGGTTGTGTTTAGTCCAAAAGATAGTTGTTCATAGTTTAAAAATATAACGCTGTTCCAGTCAGAGCTGCTAGTGTATGGATCCATGGTGCAGAACGAGGCCAAGGACAGAGATGTGAGAGGGGGAGTGGTTGGCCTAGAGGAAGTGATGGGCGATGGGGTGTTTGAAAGTATGTAATTTGAGTTGCTGGTTTTCTATCAAATGAAGCTTTTTAACTTGCCTTCATTACAATGAAATTTAAAATTAATGGTAACTATCTTTGCTCTATTGTACTGGTTAAATACAACTTATATTTACCTGTTTGGTGAACCGGTCAGCCAACTGGTGGCCCATCTAACCTACATATAGTTTACCACAGTGGTTTCATCTAATAGCGTATATGAGGCTAGAAGAGGTGCAAGAGAAGGAATTGAGGGAGGTAGTGTTGGTGATGAAAGGGCAGGTGTGGAAGCAGGATCTAGAGCATGGGAAGGATCTGTGTGGGGCTGGGGGGAAGAGGAGAAGGTTCTACAGACCAGTAGATTGCGTAGGTTCCGGGCGCGTTTAAAGGAGGACAAGGGTGGGTTGGGGAACATGGGGCAGGTGGTGGGATTGAGCTGGAGATGAAGGAAGGCCCATAGGACGAAGGAGTAGGGTGGACGGGTGGAAAAGGGGGGTAATGGGGTGCAGTTAGGGGATTGGTGTGAAGAAGGAGAGAGGGTGGTAGTGTGATCAATTCGACGAGTGCAGGCAAGGGTGGTTTGGACAAGTGTTGAAGTGTAACCTTGATGCATGAACAGGTGGGCAAGGTACTGGAACTGGGTCTTGAAATCCTGGTCCCAGCTGCACAAGTGTCAGAGGCAGAGGAACTGGGAGTAGGGGATGGCCTGTTTGGTGTGGAAGGGATGAAAGGAGGAGAAGTTGAGGTAGAGGTGAGAATCTGTAGGTTTGAAGAAGGCAGAGGTGGTGAGTGAGTGGGAGGGGAGGTCAGTGGTAAGAGAGACATCAAAGAAGTTAACTGAGGTGTTAGAGATGGTAGAAGTAAATTGGAGAGAGGGTTTGAAGTTAGGGAAGAAAGAGATGAAGTGACAGAGTTGTTCATGGGAGAGGGAGTTGGCACTTATACAGTCGTCTATGTAGTGACCATATAGCTCTGAGGTTGACCTGGAGAATTGGGAGAATACTTGGGCCTCAATGTAACCAACAAATAGGTTGGCAAAATTGGGGCCCATTCCTATTGCAACCCCGGACACCTATTGGTAGGTTTCCCCGGTGAACATAAAGCTGTTGAGGGTGAGGACGAGCTCTGCAAAACGAAGAAGGGTGGTGGTGCTGGATGTGTGGAATCACCATGTATAGAGATTTAATGTCCAAGGTAAAGAGGAGGTGTGAGGGGCCAGGAGGAAAGGAAAATGAATTGAAGATAGTGTCATGTATGTGGGATGGGAGGACAGCAACTAAAGGGGACAGGACGCGGTCAAGGTATTTAGAAATGAGTTTGGTGGGGCAATTACAGGCAGAAACAATGAGGCAACCAGGGTTGTTGGGCTTACGTATTTTGGGAAGGAAATAAATGGTGGAGGTACAGGGTGTTATGTATGTACATGTGTGTGTATATATATAATATATATATAATATATATATATATATATATATATATATATATATATATATATGTATGTATGTATATATGTGTGTGTATATATATATATATATACGTTTAAATATTTGTTGTGCAAGATTTTTTATGTGAAGTCGTGTGTTGAAACAGATATTGTTATATTTCGGAATGGTCATTTTGCCAGTTTAGCCTATAAAAACACACGCACTATATATTTGGTGTTATTTTGCTTCATTGTTATTTATTTTTTACATTAATCTTAATCTTATTTCGGCCAGAGTTCTTTCGTCACACTCCTGTGACCGCATCAGTGGTCCTTTGTTTTCTTCTTTCTTATTCGTGTCTCTCCTTACTAACCGTCAGCCATTTTGTATTTCTATTGTATGTCTTCATTTGCGCATGCTTATATCTCTATGTGCGTCTATGTTTATTTAGTGTGTGTATGTGGGGGGATGCATGTAATATTTGTATCTTCTGTTTATATATGTTCATGTAATTTGTATTTTGTTTTTGTTGTTTTTGTTTATTCTTATTTTGTTCATGTGTTTACATCCACTTATTATTATCATTACATATGCTTGTATGTATAACAACAATACTAGTAATAATAATAATAAATCGAATCGAAAAAAAAATATATACATATAAATAAAAAAAAAATTTTTTTAAATATATATATATCTACATATATATATATATATATATATATATATATATATATATATAGATAGATATATATATCTACATATATACATATATACCTGGAGGTGAACTGGCGTACCGCTTTAGAAGGACCCTAGACAAAATTAAGCTAAGAATTAAGATTGTTGAAAAGCCAGGCAACCCTATCAAATCTATAATTGGTAGAACCTATCCTTTTAGTAGAACCCCCTGTACGGATAAGTACTGTACTGTATGTAGATTTAGCCCACAAACAAACTGTAAAGCCAGAAATGTAGTCTATAGTATAAGATGTATAGAGAGACGATGCAGTAACAAGACAACGGCATATGTAGGGGAAACGGCAAGAAGCATAGGAGAGCGGGTAAATGGGCATTGGAGGCAACTCAAGGAAGGTAAAAGCACATCGATTCTGTACCAACACGCCAAACAGGAACACGGGGGATCAATCAATAACATAGAAATTAAAATATTATCCACACATAGATCAGATGCAACAATTAGACAACTTACAGAAGCTACACACATAATAGAAAATAAACCTAGCCTGAATAGAAAACTAGAATGGAGCACTAACACACACCACAACATATGACAATAGAGGATCCTGAAAACATAATAAATACACAGATAAATAAACTAATAGAAATAAATAGCTATATATATGTATATATATATATATATATATATATACATATATATAGCTATTTATTTCTATTAGTTTATTATCTGTGTATTATTATGTTTTCAGGATCCTCTATTGTCATATGTTGTGGTGTGTGTTAGTGCTCCATTCTAGTTTTCTATTCAGGCTAGGTTTATTTTCTATTATGTGTGTAGCTTCTGTAAGTTGTCTAATTGTTGCATCTGATCTATGTGTGGATAATATTTTAATTTCTATGTTATTGATTGATCCCCCGTGTTCCTGTTTGGCGTGTTGGTACAGAATCGATGTGCTTTTACCTTCCTTGAGTTGCCTCCAATGCCCATTTACCCGCTCTCCTATGCTTCTTGCCGTTTCCCCTACATATGCCGTTGTCTTGTTACTGCATCGTCTCTCTATACATCTTATACTATAGACTACATTTCTGGCTTTACAGTTTGTTTGTGGGCTAAATCTACATACAGTACAGTACTTATCCGTACAGGGGGTTCTACTAAAAGGATAGGTTCTACCAATTATAGATTTGATAGGGTTGCCTGGCTTTTCAACAATCTTAATTCTTAGCTTAATTTTGTCTAGGGTCCTTCTAAAGCGGTACGCCAGTTCACCTCCAGGGGTGGTGTCAACGAACATGACACTCTGGTATTTATGGCTATCATACCAAGAGTTGGCCTTCCCTATTTTCTTTTTTGTCCTTTCTATAGTGTTCCATGACTTGTTCCTATAGAGTGGGCAAATCCCATTCCTATCATTACATAATATATTATCAAATTTCTTAATGGCTCCTTTGTATACTCTGATCCTTTCTTTATGGCTGTAACCTGAGAACTGCATGCGGTGAATGAAATATTGTATGTGTCTCTTTAACTCTGTAGGCTCGCACATGCGTGACACATTTCTCATTATTCTGACAAGGTCTGCCATCAAAATATTGAATTTGGCATTGTCCGCAATGGCTGAGTTCCGGTGGATCAAGTATTTTGAGGCCATAGGTTTGGCATAGTATGAATGAAGGATTTGGGTTTTATTATTCACAATTTCTAGCCAGAGTTCGGTGTCTAGTACTGGTAGTCTATGGTTGGGGTGTTTAGTGGGGTAGTCTATTGTGACCTTAATACTCTGGTGGATGGAGTTAGCTATTTGCTGGATGCTCTCCATAGTATTAGTTTCTATTACTATATCAACATTACTCTCTTGTGGGGGTGCCTTTACCACTATGTTGATATCATCAACATAGCGAGAGTACATGTTTACGAGTATGGAGTTCTGTGTTAGGCGTTCTTTAAGCCTTCTGTCCCACCATACCATGAAAAGGTTGGCCACATCACCAGCGATACTAACGCCGATGGCTGCCCCCTCGTCCTGGGCATATATTTTATTATTAAACTTAAACGTGAGGCCTTTTAGGGTAACTCTTATACTAGCTCCTAGTGCATATGCGATCATTTTCTTTATCTGATGGACATTTGCGGGGCTCCGTATGGCTCTGGTCCATCCGCGCCATCTTTCTATATGTGTCTTCCTAGCCATAGAAGTAATTGTGGGCGGTCTACCTCTTAAACATCTACTGGGGCAGAAACTACTAAGATTATGTTTATCTAAGTATTCATTATTACATGTCAGTCTAAGTAGGAGGCCCAGTTCTTCTGTGTTGACATTACAGAACTCCACCTGGCTCTCATTGATCATCTCCACGCACTTCTCCACCGCAAAATCTACATCGATCTATGGGTATAGGGATACCACATCCATGCTACCCACCATACATCCTGTCAGGTCACAAGTGCTGTTACAGTCATCGATCCTGCTGAGGAGATCTTCTGTGCTGTCACAAACATCAGGTGACATCCGGATTATAGGGCGTATGATCATTGAGAGGAAGTAGGAGATTCTGTAATTGCTAGTGATATTCGCTACACAGACTGGTCTTGTTGGTGGTCCTGCTATAGGGTCAGTAATTTCTTTATGGTCCTTGCGAAGTCCATACAGTGCCGGGATATCATTGTTCCAGGCTTGGAAATTATTTGCTGTACGTTTCTGGGGTCCCAGAACAATTGTCCACATCATCATGTGGGCGTTGAGGACCTTTTCTCTCTCCTCATGTGCCTGTACAGTTGTTATTTTCGTATTGGCGATATGAGGTTGCATTGCCTGGATGTAGTTCGGTAAGCTGTCTATTGACATCCTGCCGGACTTATCTGTGGAAAGGCATATCACCTCTCCGTTCCTCGTGCGCTGAATGAGCTTATGTAGGCCACATGCAGGTTTAATCCCGAGTTGTTGGGCTTCTGTCTTATTCTGTCTCTGTCTCTTAGTGTATAATCCTAAAATCTGTCTAAGTTTGGTCCTAGCTATAGTGAACTGTGCTTCCATGTGGTCATTTGTATGTCTTGGGATGTAGACTCTTTTGTTGAAGGGTAATGTTGTTACAGCTCATGCAGTAAGTTTTTCGATTCGATTTATTATTATTATTACTAGTATTGTTGTTATAAATACAAGCATATGTAATGATAATAATAAGTGGATGTAAACACATGAACAAAATAAGAATAAACAAAAACAACAAAAACAAAATACAAATTACATGAACATATATAAACAGAAGATACAAATATTACAGGCATCCCCCCCACATACACACACTAAATAAACATAAACGCACATAGAGATATAAGCATGCGCAGATGAAGACATACAATAGAAATACAAAATGGCTGACGGTTAGTAAGGAGAGACACAAATAAGAAAGAAGAAAACAAAGGACCACTGATGCGGTCACAGGAGAGTGACGAAAGAACTCTGGCCGAAATAAGATTAAGATTAATGTAAAAAATAAATAACAATGAAGCAAAATAACACCAAATATATAGTGCGTGTGTTTTTATAGGCTAAACTGGCAAAATGACCATTTCGAAATATAACAATATATATAATAAATTAATATATACATACATATATGTACGTACTTACCTCTACATGTATATATACACGCATATATGGGTACAGGACACCAAAAAAATTTCAAACACAATGAGAAACGAAAACATAAACACAAAACCAAGGAACTGGACAGACAGAACGCACACATCCATTTCTAAGTAAGATTGTTCTTGATATATATATATATATATATATATATCATCATCATCATCGTCGTTTAACGTCCGTTCTCCATGCTAGCATGGGTTGGACGGTTCGACCGGGGTTCTGGGAAGCCAGAAGGCTGCACCAGGCTCCAGTCTAATCTGGCAATGTTTCTACAGCTGGATGCCCTTCCTAACGCCAACCACTCCGTGAGTGTAGTGGGTGCTGTGGGCATGGCTGTGTGCTAAGAAGCTTGCTTCCCAACCACATGGTTCCAGGTTCAGTCCCATTGTATGGCACCTTGGGCAAGTGTTTTCTAATATAGCCTTGGGTCAACTAAAGCCATGCTAGTGGATATGATTGATGGAAATTGAAAGATGTCTGTATATATATATATATATATGTATATATATATATATATAAATATATGTATGTGTATATATAAATGGCAAGTAAGAAAACGGGGAGGATATAAAATCGACAGACATCAGCCAGTAAACATTCTAGTATGTCTATTTATTCAATTGTAAAGGATGAATACACACACATCTATGAGTTATACAGATTAGCGAGTGGAAAAAGCTGGTAACTGCATAGACAAGTGTGTAAATACATATAAGTATTTAGAAACAAATGAGCAAAAATATAAATGGATGTGCAGGTACTAGTTCCTTATGGCCATTAATTAACAGCCATCAACGAACCAGAACCACACCATTGTTTTCACATAAAGACTTGACCAATTGGGTTGTAGGACTATCCATGACCCCGCCTCATTACACATAGTAGTTTCGAGATTAGTTGATCGGCGAAAAAGTAACAAACACTAACACCACATCTTAGTCTCACCTAGTTTTCTCTCAGTGACATGCTCATGTACCAAATTTCCCAAGATGGGTTCAATTATAAGTTGTTTATGCCATAGCCTCTGCAACACTACACCTACAAACTGGCATTTTACATATCAACTTTCACCCCTGTAACATGAACCATACCATCAAACCCACCACCAAAGTTGTATGGAAACACAATGCGAACTACTGCCTAAAATTATTCCTCCTAAAAGTGACTATATTCACCTACCCAACACTGGATGAAATACTATGGATTTTATAAATACTTCATGGGAAGTCTGCACCTTATTTCCCCATGCTATGTCCACATTATTGTACTCTGCTGTATTTCACTTGTATTCTTGTTTATTATTCTACTCTATTTAAAATATATATATACGAGTGTGTGTGTGTGTGTGCGCGCGCGTATCACAGACCCCTGTTGAACCGTCCAACCCATGCTAGCATGGAGGGCGGACGTATGATGATACATATATATATATATATATATATATATATATATATATATATATATAATATATATATATTTATTAACTATGGTTGCTGAACAAACAAATACTAGGTCATCCACGTAACATTTCATATCTCGAACATTTAATCACATATGAAATGTTACGTGGATGACCTTGTATTTGTTTGTTCTGCAACCATAGTTTAATATATTTGCCTCATTTAATTGAGCACTTCTATAGCAGTGCTATTAAACATTTTGTTCCTGATAAGAAACAATCACTGTATTATTGATATATATATATATATATATATATATATATAATATAAAATGAGATAGGGGTTGAAAATTCACCTTCATTGTTATGTAATGGTGTAATAAAGTATTGTTTGGGTATCATCTGATGGTTGATGTTTGATTGATTTAAGTATGTTTCTCCATTTTCTAATTTTGTAGTTATATATATAAGAGAAAAAAACCACTATCATGCAATTCAAACAATGATAGACATAAACCAAATCATAAATAAAAAATAAAATATATTTTTATAAAACATGACTAGATCACAAAAGTATAAAAATGAATAATCAATATATTATATATTTATATTGTGAAATTTGATTTAATACTAAATTGAATTTTTCCCTGTAAGTTTGGAGTTATACTCCCTAATATTATTATTGATGATATATATATATTATAGCCTCAGGCCAACCAAAGCTTTGTGAGTGAATTTCGTACATGGAAACTGAAAATAGACTGTCGTATATATGTATGTGTTTGTGTGTGTCTGTGTTTGTACCCTTACCATTGCTTGACAACTAATGTTGCTGTGTTTATGTTCCCATAACTTAGTGGTTTGGCAAACAACACTGATAGAATAAGTACTAGGCTTACAAAGAATAGAACCTGTGGTCGATTTGTTTGACCAACAGCAGTGCTCCAGCATGGCCAGTCACATGACTGAAACAAATAAAACAATAAAAAACTATGCCATTTTAATCCTGAGCAAGGTCAGGTATCTCTACTAGTATCTATATACAATATAACACAAGGAGACCAAACAAGTGAAGAAAAACCTGACCATGCAATACATATATAAAAAAAGGAAAAGGTATTCATAATGTGAAGTCAATCACACTAGATCAGATCAGATCATTGCAACAGCATTAAGAAATGAAGAATTATAACAGAACATCATAAGAAGTCTCATATGCTCGATGCAAAGTCAAAACACATGACCAAACATAAAAGAAACAATAAAATTTTCTTAAATTTGTTAAATTTTCGTTTTAAAGATTGTTGAAAATTGTTTAAGTGTGGAAATATCTATGTATCTATCTATTGAGAGAGGGGGGAGGGAGGGGAGAGAGAGAGAGAGAGAGAGAGAGAGAGAGAGAAAGAAGAAGAAGAAGAAGAAGAATTGTTTTAGTGTCCACTTTTCCATGCTTGCATGGGTCAAACCGAATTTATTAAGGCAGACTTTCTATAGTCAGATGCCCTTCCTGTTACCAACCCTCACCTAATTTCAAGAAAGGTAATATTATCCTACAGTCAGGTATGTTTTTCCCTGACCATCACCTGTATGATGGTGACACTTGTTTACAACAATCACCTGATGTCAAGACGAAGTCACAAATACACACGCACATGCACAGATGAGCTTCACAAGACTTTGTCAACCTAAGGCTATAGTAGAAGAAACTTGTCCAAGGTACCATGCACTGCACCTGAAACTACATGACTGGGAAGCAAGTTTCTGAACTCCACACTTAGTAATATTAATAAATCTTAAGACTGAAAATGCTGAAAGTTTAAGAATAATTCCATATCAATTAAATTAACGAGGAATAAAGTAGCACTGAAGAAATTGCACACGAAAAATAACTTGTGCTGGGTCTCATGGAGGCAATGACCAAGACCTTTGGCATTATGTCATGCTTAGGAAAACCCATCAGGCTGAGCAAAATCACAGTTGTGGCAGATACTGGTGTTACACAAATTGGCACCCATGCTGGTGGCATGTAAATGCACCCTGGTGTCATGCAAATGGCACCTGTGCTGGTGGCATGTTAAATGCATTCATTACACTCTCGGAGTGGTTGGCATTAGGAAGGGCATCCAACCATAAAAAAACAATGCCAAATCAGACTGGAATTTGGTTCAGCCTTCCAATGTGCCAATTCATTCAAACCATCCAACCCATGCCAGCATGGACAATGGATGTTAAATGATGATGAATTATTTTCACATTTGTAACTAAGCACAGCATAATTCCTTTTTTAGATTTAAATTACAAACTTTAAATGAGAAAAAATGCAGCTACTATATTGTGGAAAAGCGATTTTCAGCTAGTTGTGCCAGACTGGATTTGCACAAATCAGTCACACCACCCATCACAATTCTGGCTAGCATTCAGGAGATAAGGAAGACAACATCCTCTTTCTATACACAGCTGGTCAATGAAGGTCTTAGCAAGACAGCAGTGTGTCCATTTGAATAATTCACTAATGAATGTCCTGTAAAATGCAAGAGTCTCCCTCTCTAAGCTTCATTGGATGCTTTTCCCCAAAATATTCAGAACAGCCTGTAACATGCAGATATAAGCTGCATTACACATTGCCCCTAGGTATTTGGTGTATTTTCAATCAGTGGATGCATACAATAGCACTGATTCTACAGTGGCATAGAAGAAACTTCTCTTAAAATTATTAAGTGGCAATGACTTCCAGATGACACTGAACCACCTATACTTTTGTGAGACAAAATTTTTATAACCTTTTCTATAGATGCAATGTTATTTCCTCAGTATATAAAGGGGTGTACAAATTTTAGAGGATTTTGTTTCATCATCATCACTGTTTTAATGTCCAGTTTTCATGCATATATAGGTTGGACAGTTTATTGAGGCAGATTTTCAATGCCTGGATGCCCTTCCTGTCACCAACCATCACCTTTTTCCAAGCAAGGTAATATTTCCCCATGGCCAGACATGTTCTTGCAGTATATTGAAAAGGAATGACATTGCCAGTATGAGTGTGATTTATTTACAACTATCATGCAATGTCAAGACAAGGAAACATAAACACATGTACACACACTGATTGTGCTTATTGAGTCCTTCTGATTGTAGCAAATGTATCATATATTGGGGAGATTTGCGTAAAGACCAACGTCTTTAACTGCTTTTTCAAGATCATGTGTGGTAGCTTCTGAGATGATATCTGAAAAACTCTGATAATGTAAAAATAGTGAACCATATTTCAGTTACACAGAATGAGGTAAGTAGTTTCATTTACCTTGTTCAAACACACAAGGCAATTCTTGAATTTAATTTTGAAGATCAGCACCCCCATCCCAACTATTAAAACCCCCCAAAAAACAATACAAGTATTTTATCAACTGTGGAGAGACCAATGATGGTAATTATGATAAAACTGAATATCTGATGAGAAAAACTTTATAGTTTATGGCCAAAGAATTGGAAATGAAATTTGAAGGAGAAATTAACAATCTAGTATCTCTATTGATTTTATTTTTTAAAAAATATTACCTAAAAGGCTCAACAAGAAGCTGTGATACTGGCTCCCAAGTGAAATGTAAGGACCAGCTAAAGCCACCAACTGCAACTCCATTACTATTAGAATATCCAAGATCCTTGTTATCAATGACATCAATCATGGGGCATAGCACTTTGGTATGGTCCTTATGGATTTGTGCTAAAAGTGGGACAAGCCTAGAGAATGTACAGAAATCAATTATCAAAACAATGGAAAGAATAATATCAAACTTTGAAAAGTAGAATATTAGTATTGCTTTAAAACTGGTTTTCTAACATAAAATGTCAGAAATGGAAACCCAAGTAAAAAAAATGTTAAAATGAGAGATATAATTATCATATTACTTTTATAAAAATGTATTTTAAAAAATTCAAAACAATTTTCATTTAAAATTATTGGATCTTTTCAGTTTGGTTGCCACTTTTGAATTTCTTCAATTTTGTTCCAATCAATTTCAAATTTGGTGTAGTTTTATAAAACTTAGATAAAACTTAGATATGTTTCGACCAATGATTGGTCCAGGCCATGTCTAACTTAATAGCACCACCTGATAGGATTATTTGAATCCTGTTTAAGTCAAGTTTTGTTTATGGTCCATTCAAGTAGTGAGTTTTTGTTGGCTGAGTTGTATCCAATTATGGGTGGCTTATCTGGTATTCCTTGAAGGAATCTATCCAGACTCCGTTTAAAGTTGATGGGATCCTGTTCCTCTTTGATCTCTTTCATGACAATGTTAAATAGGGCAGGGCCTGTTGAGGAAAAGAAATTATGTTGTAGTGTACATGTATGCTGTGATCTTGAATTGGGCAGGGGATGTATGGCCCGTGGTCCCAGTCTTGGATGAACCTTGAAGCTAATGTTCAGGTCATTTGGGCAAAGTTGGCGGTATATTCTCCACATCGTACAAATGATGTACCGCTCACGGCGACGCTGGAGAGAGTAGAGTTTCAAGGTTTTAAGGTGATCCCAATAATCGAGAGCAGCCATGCCTTCAATTCGTTTAGTGAGTGCTCTCTGGGGTGATTCAATCCTCGAGATGTTTTGTCTTGTATGGGGAGACCACAGTGGGCAGCAGTATTCGAGGTGTGGCCGTACAAAGGAGGAGAAAAGTGGTATGATGACACCTTGTTCTCTGGACCGGAAAGTTCTTAAGATCCAGGAACTCATCCTACGAGCTATATTGACCTTCTTGTTGATGTGTGCACTCCAACTAAGATCGTCATCAACAATTACACCCAGGTCTCTGATATTGTTAGAGGCTGTGAGCGGTTCCCCTGTATGGCTGTTTTAGTGAGGAATTTCTTCCAAAATGCATCAGCTCAAATTTTCCCTCGTTCAGTTGCATTTTGTTTCTGTCTGCCCATTGACTCAGAGCATATAGATCAGACTGGAGTTGAGTTCAGTCTGCTTCTTCATATATGCTCATTATTGATATGAAATTCATTTTCAACATAAATCAATAAATAAACAGTCGAGAGCTTTAAAAGCTTACAAATTTTGGGCAATTTTAACCTATCAAAAGCCACAGACATATAGGTGCCTGTTTCCATAGTAACAAGCGAAGTGTTGGAAAAGCATTTACAAAAACCCACATGTTTACAAACTGATATTCTACACTGTGTTTTCTTGCTTGTACCCAATTAAAACTACAAAATGTGTTATTTGCTCTCTTTTTTTGCATTAAATGCATATTTGTGTAAAACTACAAAATATGTGTTGTTTACTCATTTTTTGCTCATTTATCATTTATTAAATGTTTAAAACACGTGCTACCACTGCAATGTTTGTCGTCTTACAATTGCATTCATACACAAAATGACAGCTTCCAAATCCCGTATTCTGACTGAGTAAAAATGATCAAACTTTAAAACTCTAACTTAAAAAAAAAAAAATTTCTGGAACAAGTGAATTAGGTCCTGAGATTCAGCATGAAAAATTACATTAATGTACCAAATTTGAAAATTTTCACTTAATTTTAAAATTTCAAAAAGTGCAGACAAACTGAAAAGATCCAAATTATTCAAAAAGCTCATAAAATATTAGTTTGCAACATACTAAAATTATTTATGAAATACTTTTCAACATTAAATTGTATACTAAAATAATGTACGTGTCATTAACCTAATATTTAGATGAACATTTAAAGTGGATATTCTGCTAGCCTTTTATAGATTGATAACTTTAGAAGTCATGAATAAATTAACTGTATGTTGAATATACCCATCATTTTCTAGACTTAATCACTATTTCAATGCTCATTTATAAACGGGATCCAAAGTAGTAGCTGTTTTGGTCAGAAAATCTGATTTTCAGTGATTTTCAATAGAAAATTCTGAGTATTCATTATTTACAACAACAGAAACTGTTAGCTTAAATATTCTTACTCTCTGTAATCTTACAGCTTCTTTCAATGCCTTAAAAAGAAAATAGATAAAAGCAAGTAAGTCTTTTGTTAAAAGCATCACAAGTTTCAATTAATATGGCAAAACTTTCAGCTTCCTTAGCAACTTCAACAATTTTTTCTCTATTATATATATATGCACAGCCATGGCTGTGTGATAAGATGTTGGCTTCCCAACCACATGGTTCTGGGTTCAGTTCCACTATGTGGTCCCTTAGGGAAGTGTCTTCTGCTATAGCCAGGCTAACCAAAGCATTGTGAGTGGATTTGCTGGAGAGAAACTGAAACAAGTCCATCATGTGTGTGTGTGAGAGTATTTATATAAGTGTATATATATATATATAAATTTAAAAAAATAAATAAATAAATAAAATAATAATAATAAATATATAAAGGCGGTGCTCCAGCATGGCCGCAGTCAAATGACTGAAACAAGTAAAAGAGTAAGAGTAAAAGAGTATATATATATATATATATATATATATATATATATATAAATTTAAAATTTATAAGTTTAAATTATTTAAATAATTTTTTAATTTTTACTTTAATTTAAATATTTTAATTTGGAATTTTATATTTTTTATATTTTTTTTAATTAATTTTATTTCTATGTATTGGCTTATGATTTTCACTGTTTGATTTGCCTAATAGTGGTTTTATCTCTAATTTAATATATATATATATATATATATATATATATATATAATATATATATATATATATGTATGTATGTATGTATGTATATATATATATATATGTATATATATATCTCATCATTTGAAGTCCATGTTCCATACTGGTATAGGTTGGATGGATTGACTGAGATCCAGTGTATCAAGGGCTCCAGAGACTGCTTTGGCATAGTTTCTATGACTGGATACCCTTTCTGATGCCAACCACTTTACCATGTGTACTGGATGCTTTTTTTTTTGTGCCACCAGCACGATTGAGACCAACATATAGCTCACAAGTCAACAAACCCAGGGAGGAAGGATGTTGCCTCTCTATGTTAGATGGGGATCAAGGTATGGGGGAAGAGGTTGGAGTAGAGCAGGTTCTTATTACAGAGGAGCTACATGGCTATTCACATTTAGGAGAGTGAGAATGAATTAGAGATATCTCCAAGATGAACATTGGTGATGAGGTGTCCAGGTGACACCTCAGGTAGCAAGAGCAGTAGTGTGTGGGGGAATGGGGGTTTGTAAGAGTGTGTAAGGGAAGATATAAGGGAAATGGAGGTAGGCAAAATCTGTGAGGTTTTAGGAGAGGGGTGTATAAATTGGGCAGGTGACAGGGATACTAGCAGTATGGTAGTAATGACACCACTGGAGAGATAAAGAGAAATGATGTTTTGGGGTAGGTTACAGAAGCGGAGTTGTGAGGTAAAACAAGTGTAATGCAGAGGAAAGATAATTTGATAGCCCAGGAAGGGTTGACCACGGTAACATATGGTTGTGGAGAACAATGCTAATGGATAAAGAATGGCCAACAAGGGAAATGGCTCTAGGTAGCAAGAGACAGAAAAGTGATATCATGATGGTGGTGATGGAGAGTGGCAGTGGATGATATGATGGAGGGGGAAGGTGACATGAAAGGGGTATTGATTGATTGCAATGCTCATATATATATATATATATATGAGTGAGAAAGTTGGTGTGTGAAAGCACGTGGTTGGATGTATAAAAAATAGAAAAGAGTGAAAAAACTACAGAAGGCTTGTTTTATAAGGTTAAAGAATATATTTAAGTCGTTATTTTAGAAAAATGTTATAAAATTTTGTATATAGTAACATAGTTTTTGGAGAAATTACCAGTTTCGTGTAAACTTTTCAAATTTCTCAAATGTCTTTACCTACATTGTGTCATGTCTTCGTTATGAAGTGCAAAGAAGAGTTCTAGGCAGGGGGATGTAATAAGGGATTTCTTCCGGTATAAGGGAGTTAATCGCTTTATATTTCTTTTCCCCTTTTTTAATGAGATTAGTTTCTCTGTATAAGAATGTTAGGATGGTTAAGTTCAGGCTTATATTTTTCAATGAAGAATGTTTCCTTGTTTAATCTAATTTGCTATTGGTGTTCCAATAGCACATTGATAGAATGGAAAGATTAAAAATTGTGGTAGTAGTTGCTTTGCGCATTTCTCAATATGTTCACTAAAGGGTATCATATTGTATTCTGGGAATGCAATCTGTTGTCGATGCAGAGTGCATCTGCGTCTGGCTTAAAAGGTACCCTATCAGCCATCTTTTAAACTAGCTCCTGTGGAGGGCTCTTCATTGGGCCTTGAGCACAACAATGACACTTCATGCATTGGAATACATATTAAATTTTATTAAACTTGACCAATATTTTTCAAGCAATGAACAATTTTCATTAAAACAATGATATAATTTGTCGACTTGCAAAGTTGCATGATAAACAATTTTTGTCTCCCTATTCAGGGGTCAGCACAATTTTCTTTCTGTCTAACCTCTCTCTTTCCCTCCCTCTCTTTCTGCTAATTGTTTTTAACCATTACCATCACCAGTACCACCATCATCGCCACCACAACTGCCATACACACACCATTCAGACTTCTGATGCCACCACCATCATCGCTGTCACCTCCACCACCATAACAACTACAGCTCATACTCTTACTATCACCCCATTACCATCACAACCGTTAGTTTACTACTGTCTCTATGCCTCCTATTACTCTTACCCCATCATGAGGAATAATAGAAGTGCCACTGAATAGCGAGAGAGGGGGGTCAAAGTGTGACACATTGACACTCAGAAATTCCTTTTGGCATTTATTATTATAGATACACACATACACACACACACCACACACACACAGATATATATATATATATATATATATATCCTTATATAGTATACAAGCATCTAATGCATTATGGCTACCTCAGGTTACAGGATTTCATGCTTATGGAAATTGTAAAGTATGACTATTAATTTGGGGATACGGTCTGTAATTTCACTCTTACATAAATTCATATTGCACACTTTTAAATTTTTAACAGATTAAAACTACATTTTCTTCTTACCTCAATTGCCACTCATATTTTAGTTATGATCAAACCATATAGTTAATGATTTGAAAAACTATCATCATGTTACACACACACACACACGCACATGTATGTACAGGAGTTGGATAAAATAATGGAAGCATCATAGTATCATAATTTTGAAATATCTATAAAACTATCAAAAGCTTGTTTATTTTCATGTTTTTTTTATTTATTATTAGTGTTGCTTAATATGTTTTGCTAAAATTGCTATTTCTTTTCAGATATTAGAAAAAGATAATTAAAATTCACTAAAATGACAGATCTATCGGATTTTCAAAGAGGCAACATTGTTGGTGCTCATATGGCAGGTGCTAGCATAACAAAAGCAGCCAAAATGTTTGGTGTATCAAGAAGTACAGTCTCAAAAGTAATGACAGTCTTTGAGAAAGAGGGAAAAACTTCGTCGAAACAAAACTCTGGAAGAAAACCAAAACTTTCACATAAGGACCATTGGACTCTTATGTGAATTGTTAGAAAGGATCACAAAAGTACAGCTCCCAAAATTACTGCAGAGGTTAATGATCACTTTGAGAACACAGTTTTCAAAAAAACTGTTTGTTGGGAGCTGCACAAAGCTGGATTTCATGGGAGGGCTGCAATCAGAAAACCACTATTTTCAAAAACAAACGTTGCAAAGCGTTTAGAGTGGAGTAAAAACCTACAGAATTGATTCCTAGAGCAGTGGAAGAATGTTATTTTCTCAAATGAGTCATCCTTTACCTTATTTCTGACCATTGGCTGAGTATATGTGTGGAGACATCCAAAAGAAGCATTTGATCCATACTGCCTTCTTCCAACTGTTAAACATGGAGGAGGATCCGTGATGATCTGGGTGGGTGGGGGCTATATCTTGGAAAACCACTGGTCCAATGGTTTCCCTTCATGGTAGAATTAATAATAAAGAATAAGCATTTTATCTGATCAAATTCATCCTATTATTGCAGAACTGTTTCCGGGGGGAAACACAATCTTTCAGGATGATAATGCACCAATTCACACAGCTAAAGTTGTTACTGAATGGCATGAGGAACATTCTAGTGAAGTTGAACATCTTATCTGGCTACCACAGTCCCCAGATCTCAATATTATTGAACATTTATGGAGCATTTTAGAAAAACAAATAAAGTTCCGGGTTCAGTCCCACTGCGTGGAACCTTGGGCAAGTGTCTTCTACTATAGCCTCGGGCCGACCAAAGCCTTGTGAGTGGATTTGGTAGACAGAAACTGAAAGAAGCCCGTCGTATATATGTATATATATATGTGTGCGTTTGTGTGTCTGTGTTTGTCCCCCTAGCATTGCTTGACAACCGATGCTGGTGTGTTTATGTCCCCGTCACTTAGCGGTTCGGCAAAAGAGACTGATAAAATAAGTACTGGGCTTACAAAGAATAAGTCCCAGAGTCGAGTTGCTCGATTTAAGGCTGTGCTCCAGCATGGCCGCAGTCAAATGACTGAAACGAGTAAAAGAGTAAAAGAGTGTGTATATATATATATATATATATATATATACCAACAATTATAGAAACTACAAGAGAAAGTCTACCACAAACACGTTGGATGTTAGAACAAAAAAAATTGCAAAAAGAAACACATCAAAAAAGAAAAGAGATGTGGAAGACATGGGAAAGACTTATTAACATTAGAAAATAAAATTTCTGGAAGGCATATAAATGTGGAAAACACACTGAAATTCATTCTAAATGGATTTCACTAGCTGCACCCATACTTCCTCATAAGTACCTAATTAAGGAAATTGTAGGAGAACTGGAGGAGGAAACAAAACTTCGATGAGAGCTCACTATGACAAAATTCAGGACCAACATCTTACTACAGTAAGAACTCTTCATTACTATTACAAGAACACCCTAATACACATAACATGCAAAAAAATCACAAACAAAACAGATATTCCTTTGATCAAACCATTAGGGGTAGAAAAAGGGGATCGTTCTCAAGATCTCAACAAAGATTACCTGTAAAGAATGGGGCAAAAACCGGTCTGGACCCAGAAGTAAACTAAGATTAGTTCCCCAGATTGTTAAAAATAGTACTAACAACAAAATGAAAAACCAAATATGAAGCAAGACAGAAAACATGACAAAACCAATAAAATGCCACAACCAAAACACAAAGTTCATAAAAAATAATAGAAATTATAAACAGAAAAATCCATTTTTTAGTTTCAGGATAACAAACATCAGAAAAAGAAGAAAAAAACAAGAAGAAACATATCCAAAACAACTTAATGTATTGACTCTAAAATAATTAATTTATCTACAGGAGAGTTAGACAATGATGAAATCAAACTTTTGGGGAAAAGACTGAAATTCACACCTATACCAACAGTCAACCATCAAGAATTGGAGGAGGATATCCAAAAATTCTGTCAGAAATTACCTGCTGAATTCTTTGCTAACAAAAATAGTGAGATTGACAAAGGAAGAAATAACTATCTTGACCAATACATGGATATCCTGTCTAAATTTCCCCTCAGATGAAATACTAATGCTAGGCCAAATATTAATGAATCAGAGATGTCTGCACTTAAATACCTACAAAACAATAACACAATAATCTTTAAACAAGAAATCAAGTGGGTGCAATTGTCATGATGGATGCCAAAAACTACAAAGATTTAGTGGAAGACCAATTGAAGGACACAACATTCTATTGTGAAATACCTTTAAATATAGACCACCACATCATGAAGAAGGTCAATAACCTGGTTTCCCAACACAACTCCCTTACCAATACTGAAAGAGACTACATCAATTTCAAGCCAAAACCCAGCAAATTCTGTGGCTTACCAAAAATACACAAGTCAGAAAAAATTCAACATGCAGTAAAGGAACAATGGAATGAGTACGTAAAATTACTACACCTGAAAGACCTAAAATGTAGACCTATTACAGCTGGTCCAGCATACACTACCCACCATCTAAGCAATTTTATTGACATTATTTTGAAACCATTATGTACCCACATACCTAGTTTCATTCTGGATGACAGCAACTTCCTGTCCCACCTTCCTAAAACAATGGAATCGAATTCATTTTTACTTAGTTACACCAATATTCCATATGATTTAGGAATAAGGTGATTAAATACTGGGTGGAAAAAACATAGAGAGAGAAATGATTCCTAGTAGAATCCTCATGCCATTTATATTAAGTGCCGTCAAACTTATCCTTGAAAATACGACATTCTTTTTCAATGGAAAGAATTACATCCAAGTTAGAGGCATAGCGAAGGGAATGAGATTTGTTCCCATTTATGCAAACTCTGAAATGGGATACTTAGAAAAACACCTCTATCAAAGAACAGAGGAAAACTACAGTACTGAATTTGGAAGGCACACTGAAGATGCATGGAAGAGATTATTTGATGATTGCTTCATAATCTGGACAAAAACTCTAGACACTCTGGAAGAATTTAATATCCTCCTGAACAATCTGCACCCAACTCTCCAATTACAAAGGAGATTAGTACCAAATTACCATTTCTAGACATAATGGTAATTAAAAGTGACACCACCATCACCACTGATATATATACTATAAACACAGACATACATCAATACCTGAACTTTAAATCATGCCATCCACACATACAAAACACAAACATTTGTACCATTGCAGAAGATGTGAATACCAGAGACAAATGCTTAACAGAACTCAAAGAATTTCTACTCAAACAAAAATACCCATCTCTACTTAAAGAAAATGGTATGTAGCGTATTATAGAAATACCCGTACAACAACTTTGGCAACCCAAAGAAGAGGAAAACAAAAACAAGTCATACCATTTATAATGACACACAATCCGTGTCACTAAAATATCTTTAGCGTTGTCAAAGCAAATTTAAAATCATTACTCAAGGTAATGAATTAAAGAATATATTCACGGATCAAGCTATGGTTCTAAGTAAAAGACAGCCAAAAAAATTGAAACAATTATTAACAACAGCAATGTTTGACCTAAGCAACAATGACGAATCATTTATTGTATCTAAATGCAATGATAATCGGTGTGGTACGTCAGTTCATATATACCAGTCAATATATGAACACAAAAGCTAGAATATTTACAAAAGCAAATATGAACTGCAAAAGCAGAAATTTAATTTACTGCATCAAATGTCCAAATTGTGAAGAGATATACATTGGTCAGACTAGGAATGCATTCATGTGTCCACTAACAGCAAATTAGGGACGCTGATGTTCATTACATCCCTTTAAGCAGCACTCTGGCAACATGCGGTCAGAAAAAGTTTATAATATTCCCATTCTACAAACTACACAACTTAAGTGCAGTTCAGAGAAACGTCAGAGAAGGATTTTATTCATAAATTCAAACTCATTTTAAATGGACACTTATAGTAACAGTAATAATTATGATGGTGGTGATGATAATAACAATAAATACTACTACTACCACTACTACTACTACCATTAACAACAACAATAATAAAGGTGACGGTGAAGATGGTAGTAGTGTTGATCTTATGAATATTGACTTGATTCAAATGTAAAAATTTCTGGAATACAAGGTCTGATTAATAAGTATCCAGACTGTTGCCATAGTAATGAAGCTACAGCATGCGGAGTGAAACCACTTGGCACAGATTAACCTTGATCTCTGACGTGCATGTGCACTAAGTTTTAACATTCTAGTTCTCTTCTGCTTTTTACAGCAGTGCTTTGAACTAACGTATGTAACGTGTGGTTATCGCATTGACCATGACAGAGAGGACACCTGCTCAGAGGCATACACAAAGTTGCAGAAAGTATTTGGAGAGGAGACTATGAGTCGCACACAAGTGTACAAGTGGTACAGACATTTCCAAGATTGCTGAAAAAAATGGTGATAGTGATGAGTGTTTTGGGAGATCTGGGAGTGTTTTGCAGAACTGAGAAAAATATCACAGATGTGTGTGCAGCTGTGAGGGGAAATCATGGAATCACCATCCATGTGTTATCAGGGGATGTGCAGATTACTTACGGTTCAGTTCAGTCCATTATCACTGAAGATTTGGGTATGAGACACGTCTCTGCCAAATTTGTGCCAAAACTGCTTTCAGCAGGCCAAAAAGACACTCAGGTTTCAGTTGCATCTCAGAAGAACAGAATGGAGTAATTGGAGCAAGAGCACTCACAAAAACAAAAGAGATTTGGGTATGAGATGTGTGTCTACCAAATTTGTGCCAAAACTGCTTTCAGCAGGCCAAAAGGATACTTCGGTTTCAGTTGCTTAAAATCTCCTTGGTTGTCTCAAGAATGATGAAAAGTTTTTGAAAAATTTGCATAGGCCTCTGAGCAGGTATTGCCAAGCTTTTGGCAAAATTTGATGCAGATTCTCTGCTCAACTTTCTCTGTTATGGTCAATGTAATGATCACATGCTACACACCTTCCTTCCAGGCACTACCGTAAACAGTGGCAGTGAGCTACAACATTAAAACTTACTGCGCATGCACAGCAGAACTCAAGGTCAATCTGTGCCAAGCAGCTTCACTCTGTGTTTTAGCTTCATTACTATGGCAACAGTCCGGATACTTATTGATCAGACCATGTAGTAACAATAGAATTCAATGAAAACAGGAATGTTGTTTACAACATTCCCAAATATAGCCAAACAATTATTCCTTTAGGTCCTGTCAAAGTAAAGAATGCCTGAAGTGCCCAACAAACTATGCTGTCTAAGCCTCACACTGATTGGTCAAAATGCAGGTAGAACTTAGTTGGCATGTACACCAAGCTGTGACATCTAAGCCACATACTGGTTTGTCAAAATACAGTTTATAAGATTCAAGTTCCTGGAGCCCATCAGAGCGTATTTCAAGGACAAATCCAGCCATTTCACTACAGTCGTCATTTCACTACATAAACCTGTTGATTGCAAAGTACTAGTTTTTCTCAATAATGTAAAATTCTAAATAGTGTAAATAATAAAACATGAAAATCAGAATTAGTTGGAATTTCATTAATTTCAGCTGGAGACGATGTTCTCCTGGGGCTACAAGCTACAGTAACACCCACCCTTAGTGGTTAGCCATATTGAGATGGCTAGTATACCTCACATTGTCGTGCAGTTACTGTTTACATCTCGTTCAGAGATTTATTATTGCTTGCGTACAGTTTTTCGAGATCAGTGACGAAAAGTTACTGGAAAAACGTTATAAGGATTTGCATTGGGACTCCCTTCATCGAAAACTGGTGATTGTCGTACGCCGACGACAGGTCAATACCTAGAAACTACAGTCCGTGTGTATTACTTAGGTTGATGAGGGAGGGATGACCTCCCTTTGCAAATACCATAAGGGCACAGAAAGTGTGCCTAAAGCCAGCTGGAAACGATGTTCTCCTGGGGCTACAAGCTACAGTAACACCCACCCTTAGTGGTTAGCCATATTGAGATGGTTAGTATACCTCACATGAATATATTCTTTATACAAAATCATACAGATTCAGATATGTCTATATATATGTATACATACAGATATATGTTGTTGTATTTTGGGATGGTCATTTTTTGTTTTGCCAAATAAATACACGCACTATATATTTGTTCTTCACTTGTTTATTACTGTTCAGCATTTTCGTGTGTTTTTGCTAGTGCTCTTGCTCCAATTACTCCATTCTGTTCTTCTGAGATGTGCATCCTTATGTGTGCATGCTTTTGTGTCTGTGTTTGTGTGTGTGCGTGTGTATGTGTGCGCATGTGTGTATGCTAGTGTGTGCGTCACTGTTCTTAGCAGCAGTATGGCCTTCCCCTCAGCCCAATCCTCTCACCCCATTGTGCTGCTGCTGTTGCTGTTGAGTGGTCTGGTCTGAGCGGTCTGAACCGTGGTCCTTTGCTATTTGTAAGACCCGCAGAAGAGAAAGCAGGTCAACCCCCGACACAGAGAGCATCGATGGATGGATGAATATGCATCCAGGCTCAGCGGTTGCGTAGGAAGTCGGGGACAAGAAACAGGAAGAAAGAGTGAGAGAAAGTTGGAGTGAAAGAGCACAACAGGGGTCGCCACCACCCCCTGCCAGAGCCTCATGGAGCTTTAGGTGTTTTCGCTCAATAAACACACACAACGCCCAGTCTGGGAATCGAAACCGCGATCCTCCAACAGCGAGTCCGCTGCCCTAACCACTGGGCCATTGCGCCTCCACTTGCTGTTGCTGCTGTCCAAAGACCCAAACATTTGGTACGGTGCCTGTATCTCTATGTTTGTGTATTCATCAACAGTGTTGCCATCGTGGTAGTTGTTGTTGTTATTTCTATCATTGTCACTGATGCTGCTGCTGTTGTTATTTGTCTTCTTGATATTGTTGTGGCCATCCATAAAATTTCTTGTGTGTGTATGTAGGGGTTCACTTCATATGTTGTTTGTATCCATGCGCTTGATATAGATTTATTATTTATATTTTATCTTTCCATCCTGGCCTCCACTTCTCCTGCACTATCTCCAACACCTCTGTCTCCTTTCTCGACATTTCGGTCAGCATTCATCACTCCACTCTCACCACCTCCATCCACTACAAACACACAGACTCACACTCATACCTCAACTTCTCCTCCTCCCACCCTAAACACACCAAGCTTTCCATCCCCTATTCCCAATTCCTCCGTCTACGCAGGCTCTGTAGTGACGACCATTATTTTGAGACTCAGTCTCAACTCATGGCTCGCCACTTCATCCTACGTGGAGATCCCCTCACCACAACCCACACTGCCCTTGCCAGAGCATGTTCCGTGGACCATACATCTGCTCTCTCCCCCTGAACCTGCCCTGCAGTCTCCCGCCTCCCTTTTCCGCTCACCTACCACCCCACCATCCTACCTCTCCAACGCACCATTCTCTGAGCTTTCCGGCATCTCCAACCCAACCCATCCACTTCACACATCTTCCCTAACCAACCCCTCTCCTCCTTCAAACGAGCCCACAATCTACGAGACATTTTGGTCCACAGCTTCTTCCCCAACCCTACCTCCCAACCTGGCTCGCTCCCCTGCTCCCGCCCACGCTGCCGCACTTGCCCTTACCTCTCCAACATCACCCACCTCACCGGCACCCATCATCGACCCTATCACATCACCGACTTCTTCACCTGCACCTCCACCAATATCATCTATTGCATTTCCTGCTCTCTCTGCCATTCTCTATACATCGGACAAATGGGACGCCGCTTGGCTGACCGGTTCGTGGAACACCTCTGAGACATCCGCCTCAGTAATGGCACCCCAGTCTCACACATTTCCACTCTACTCTTTGCAACACCTGTCCGTGTTCAGATTGTCCTTGCACAGAGGCCATCCTGACTCCCATTTGCGCCGTGAACAGGGATTAATCTTCTCTCTTCGCTCCTTTATGCCATTTGGGCTCAACTCTCCTTCCCTCTTCATCTAACCTCCTTCCCTCGCCTCTCTCTCCCCCTCCCTCCTACTTCCTCCCACCCAACTCTCCTTTCTTGTCCCGACTCCTACTTCTCTTCTCTCCTACTTCTCTTCACCCCTACTCTCTTTCCCTCTTCTCTCTTACTCTTTCACCTTCTCTTTCTCCTTTCTCTCTTACTCTCTCCTCACATACCCATCTTCCCCTTCCCCCTTCATTTTCAACCCTCCCCCATAAGCCCACCCCACCATTACACATTCCTACTCCACCTTCCCTATCCTTCCCATCCCTCCATCCTTTCCCCTACACCCTCTCCCACATACCCACCTCTACCCCCACCATCTTCCTACCCACATACCCCAACTCTACCCCCAACCCTCAGCTGAACCCACACCCCACCTATGCTATCCCTATTTTCGCCTCCCCCACCTCCCAACATCAAACCACACCACACTACACCATACAACATTACACATCACATCACAACACACCACCCACACACCAGCACTGACCAATTCCCATCCCCACATTTTCACACCTACACATCCAGACCACCAGCCCTCTTTCACACGCACATATATACTCTCTTATACACACACGCACCTTCGTTTTGGGGGTCATCATTACTTTGTTATCTCCCCTACTTCTTTGCTCTCTTGTGTGACCCTTCTGTCCAGCAGTCAGTCGCCATGGTAGATCGTTAGCCACTACACACATTGTTTTTCTCTCCTTGTTTTTTTCTGTGTCCCTTTTTGTAGAAGAGCATAGGCTTGAAACGTAAAAGACTTTTTCTATTCCTGAGCGTTATACTAATACATCTGTTTGTTTTGTACACCACATGCCTTTATCTTTTGTTTTTTCGTAAACCCTCCCTATATACATATATAGACACACACATACACATATATATATATATGAAGAGAAGACAAAGCAATAACAATTAAGGAGGCAGACAAGGGCAACGCGATAGTAGTAATGAATACAAACGATTATAAAAATTTAGTACTATCCCTATTAAGAGATGAAACGTATTATGAAAGGGCCCCACAGTATAATCAGCAAAAAATAATGCATAACCTTAGGACATTAATCAACACATACCGAGAAGGACTCACGGACAAGGAGTATGAATACATCACTAACTTCAAATGCAAATCGAGTTTGTTCTATGGTATCCCTAAAGTACACAAAAGCCAAATAATTAGAGAAACATGCAAAACATCTACCGATATACTCATCAAAATCCCTTCACCAAATGATCTTAAACTTAGACCGATAATAGCAGGGCCAGCATGTGAGACTCACTGCCTCAGCAATTTCTTAGACACACTTCTTAAACCTTTCCTAAAACACATCAAAAGCTACGTAAGAGACGATATAGACATGCTCAACCACCTCCCTAAAACAGTCAATGAGAAAACCCTTCTAGTATCATTCGACGTAGTTAATCTTTATTCTAACATCCCTCACAACCTAGGAATAGAAGCGATCACCTTCTGGCTGAATAACTACTCCTTTGAACTCCCAACTCGCATAAACAAAGACCTTATAATAGAAGGACTTAGATTTATTTTAGAAAACAATTACTTTATTTTTGACAATAATTTCTACAGACAAAGATCGGGAACAGCGATGGGCACGCGTACTGCATCCTCTTTTGCCAACCTAGTGATGGGATACCTCAAGAAAATACTCTACCAGATAACACTCGAGCAATTTGGAAACACCTTCTCCACCTATATCCAGAACAACTGGAAAAGATACCGCGATGACCGTTTCATCATCTGGGATAAAAGTATAGAGAAACTTGAGGAATTTAAAATACTATTAAATGGAATAAATGATAATATACAATTCACGATGGATCATAACGAAGAAGAATTACCATTTTTAGACATCCTCATTAAGAAAACTGGCAACAAAATAGAGACAGATATCTACTATAAACCGACAGACTCCAAACGGTACCTACCCTTTGATTCATGCCACCCACGACACACTAGAATAAATGTCCCGTTTTGTTTAGCTAGAAGGATTTGCACCATAATACCAGACACAAACATCCTCCACACATCTCCAGGAACTTAGAACCACACTCACAAATAGAAACTATCCACAGCCCCTAATAGACAGTGCAATCCAAAGGGCACTCAAATTAAGTATAGAAGACCTGAGACAAACAAAACCAAAAAAGAAAGAACAATTAAAAACCCTTCCCTACATCACTACACACAACCCACTCAACAATGAGGCCTTCAGCACCATACTACAAAGCACAGCCCTGCTAAAGGGAGACCAAAAGATGAACCGGATCCTCGAAACACACACCATCATTAAAAGTAAATGGCAACCAAAATCCTTGAAAAGGATTCTAACCCAAGCTAAACTGCACTCAACATCAACCACAAAACCAGCAGTTAGAAAATGTGGAAGGCCCAACTGCGGAATCTGTGTCATCTTGGTAGAAGGTTCAGAATTTATACTAGAACAAGGCCATCAGTTCACCATTAGAGCGAACTTCACCTGCGCATCAGAAAACTTAATTTACGTCTTAACATGCGCAGGCTGCAATAGGCAGTATATAGGCCATACAAAAAATAGCTTACGTAACAGGATGGCGGTGCATAAATCACAAATTAGAAACCCTGAATACCGGAAAATACTGGTCAGCAGACACATAGATAGATGTGCTGCAAATGTAAATCCGAAATTTACAACTTACCCACTTTATAAATTCAGTGACAGCGTAACCTTCACGCAATGCCAAAATAAAGAACTTTATTTCATCAAAAAATTTAGACCAAGTTTGAACACCCTGGGCCAGGAATATTAAAACAAAACATTGGTCCTCCGAAAAAGAGAAATGAAATTCTACCACAACCACTACGACTGCCCCAACTTGCACTACTACTACAACCACCGTGGTCACTGTTGCTACGGCCACAGTGAGAGAATTATAATAATGGAGGTGGGGCGAATTACAATTTCTCAGATCCTTAAACAGTCACTCACGCTGACAGAGATATGTCTTAGGGAAGGAAAAATTTATAAAAAGATTTCTACTCTACGAGCAGATCTAATCCTGATTTGTCAAAAGACTGATGACGTATTACCTCAGTGGTCAAGCTATTGTCACCCTGCTTGGTCGGTTTCTCCACACGATACAGCTATGGGTCAGACCCGATTCTGATTGGTCAAAACATTGATGACGTCTCGTTCTGCTGGACTAGCCACCTAACAGGATGATTGGTCAAAACATTGATGTCGTCTCGTTCTGCTGGACTAGCCACCTAACAGGACACAGTCATGGGTCAGATCTAATTTCGATTCGTCAAAAAAATGATGACGTATTTCTTCCGTGGCCAAACTGTCGTTCCGCTTGGTTGGTTTCCTAACAGGATACAGTTGGGAGTCTTTCCACTATATTCGTTGAGACTGAGTTTTGATTGGTTTGGAACTATATGACGTCAGTGAAAAGTGCAAGTGACAACAGCTGAGCTGATATAAACCCAACAATCACAAAATTCACCAAAATTATGCGAACAGACACCAACCAAAAATCATTACTGTTGCTCCCATTGGAACACAAAGTAAAATCTAAAATGAACTCTCCTTTTCAAGAACATGAATTTTTTATATTTGACTCTATTGAATGTATGTCACAATTATGAACTACTACATCATACTCTTTAAACATATAGCATGGACTCCCTTTATTATATATGAATTTTTTATATTTGACTCTATTGAATATATGTCACAATTATGAACTATTACATCATACTCTTTAAACATATAGCATGAACTCTCTTTATTATATATAATTTTTTTTGATAAGGTTCGTCATTTCAAGAACCGAAACATGTTAAAAATTAAAATTTGTCTAATATAGCAGCATTTTCAAACTTCATTTTTTACAAATATATACCCACTCGTATACGAGCTAATCTTATTATAAATATATATATATATATATATAAGCAATTAAGATTCAAGTAAATTCCAATGAATTTACTTGAATGTGGTACTTAACTTAGATGCACCAGAAAAACTATATGGTGTTAACCATACAGTAATGTGGGGTGATTATATTCTTTCTCGTATATATATATATATATATATATATGCTTTGAAGTGCAAAAAAATTGGCAAAAATAGGCTCAGAGTGAGATGATGAGGGAGGTGGTGGAAAAAAAAGGAGTTTATAAAACTTTGACATACAAGTATGCCCCCAACCCACCTCATCATTTCGAAGGCTGTGGTTTACAAGAAATAAGGAAAATCCCTGAAAAAATTTTCCCCACAAATTTCTTTATAATCATAATCTATGCCATTTGAAAGGGATTTGTATAAATTTACATTAGAAGATACCCATCTTCCTGAAAGTTATGAGGGATGAAACTCAGATCATGTGAATTTTCAAAAAACTTCTCTCCACCCCCTCGGAAAAATTCTTTCTCATAAATCTCTATATTCTCGGAAACCATAGTATCTAAGCGGTACTTGCATAAAATTTTATTAACAAGTGTCCATTTTTCTGGATGTCCTGAGGCAACAAAATCGGTGGTGTATACACCTGTAGTAATGCCCTTTTATTTATACGATTTTTTTCATTTCATGTTTATTTCATTCATTGTTTGCAATGTTCTCTCTTTCACACACACACTGCAATGCTTACAGAAGGGGCTGCTGAATTGAAATCTCTATGTTGCTTTGAGGAGAAGGTAAAACTTGAGAAACTGTTTCTCCCTCTGTTGTTGGACTATCATGATGTTTGTTTAAAAAAGAGAGATTATGACTGTGATAAAATAATGAAAGCAACACTTGTTAAGTAAGTGAGCACTATTATAAAAAGAAATAAGGAGACGTAAAATATAAAAATTGGGAATGAAATGTGAAAATATTATCAAGGGGCTAGCAGAAAACCGCCCAGAAGGAGGTCTTTCTGCTAGTATTTATGAAAGTTTTAAACAAGTACATCTAGCTCTGCATAGTAAATCAAGTACAATTAATGAAAAATACATTCCTTTAATGACAAATCCTGTGAAATGATATAACTTTAAATTTAACACTGAAATATCATGAGGAATAGTTTTTTAATAAAAGAAAAAATACAAGGCAAATTATTCAATTCAACATATTTCAAAAAGAAATATAATTTCCAAGAGAAGCTCCTGATTAAATTTCTGAATGAGTTAAACCTCTCAGCCAGTTAACCCAGGCACCAAACAACTATCCATTACTACGGTGACAAATAAATGAAATACATAATAATTATTTGAACCCAAAGTAAAGGAATACAAAAATGAAGACAAGCAAAAGACATAGATTTCCTTTTATGATAATAACCCCAAAAAAAAAAAAGAAAAAGAAAAATTGAATCTAAAACTATCATTAAGCATGAAGCAATATATCTGTACTTGCATAATTGAAGTAATTACCTAACAGGTTTCACATCAGAATTTTGATATCCAGGAATTCTTTGCCAAGTAAAGAGTAAATTCCACCAAAACCCTCCAACAACAAAATTACCAGTATGCTCATATGACATGGTAGCATAATTTATATTGTCTATTTCTGGACAGACTACAGTAGTGGAATTGGTTTGAATCTGTGAAAGCAGTGGCTCTATCCTGTGAAATTATATAACTTTAAATTTAACACTGAAATATCATGAGGAATAGTTTTTTAATAAAAGAAAAAAATACAAGGCAAATTATTCATTTCAACATATTTCAAAAAGAAACATAATTTCCAAGAGAAGCTCCTGATTAAATTTCTGAACAAGTTAAACCTCTCAGCCAGTTAACCCAGGCACCAAACTATCCATTACTATCCTGTTTCTTTTCTGTTTTTTTCTTTCCAATAATAACACTGTATTCATAAATTGCAGACCTGCCAATATTTTCTTATCACAGTTTCTTCTTTATTTCAAAATATTCTTGTTGAATCTAGCATAATCTTAGAGGGCAAAATGTATCCTTTTCTTTTTCCAGATATATTAAACCATACATAATTAACAAAAGTTGTCATGCACAAAGGTGCATGCAAAATACACCAAAGAAAAACCATATATAAAAAACATATAGAAATACACATATATATACACAGATATACACACGTATATACGTGCATGTTAATGTAGCCATACACAAAAACATGCATATACAGACAAAAACAAGTATACATACATACACACTTTTATGGTATATTTATATTTATGTCTTACATGTATATGTATATACCAAGAGATTTTGTACGCATGCATGTATGCGTACATATATGTATATGTGTGTATTTGTGTATATATTTATGTCTTACATATTTAAGTCTAAATATGTGTATAACCATGTACATGCATCTGTGTATATTGGTGCATATATGTATATTATAGATGGTCTAGTATGCATATATATGGCTGAAAAGAATATTTAAGTAATACAGCATGAAAATTTTAAATTTTAATTTTAATGTATTAATTTACTTATATTTCGTATATGATTATTTACCATACGTATTTGGAATCTGTCCTTCGATTTAAGGTTTTCTTCAATGTTACAATAGGATGAATTTATACTGAATTTATTTTATTCATTGCATGCTTAAGACCATTAGTTGAAAAGACCAATGAAATAAAACCATTTTCAAAGGCGTATCATTTAAACTACTTTTTACGTTTTTGTTTGATTATATCGTCATTTCTGTTCCATTATAACAAAACTGTCTGACAAACAGCAACGTGAAACTCTGAGTACCAGTTTTTGTGATGTTTCTGCTGCTTTCAACATATATATATATATATATATTATATATATATATATAATATATATATATATATATATATATATATATATACATATATATATATATATACACACATATATATTTACATATACATTGGACCTGAAGCATCAGTTGTGGTGTGCAAGAGAGACGATGGCGCTGGTATGATCATGTGGCGAGAATGGATGAAGATAGCTGTGTGAAAAAGTGCCACACCCTAGCAGTTGAGGGAACCTGTGGAAGATTTAGACCCAGAAAAACCTGGGACTAGGTGGTGAAGCACGACCTTCGAACATTGGGCCTCACCGAGGCAATGACTAGTGACTGAGACCTTTGGAAATATGCTGTGCGTGAGAAGATCCAGCTGGACAAGTGAGACCATAACTCGTGGCCTTTACCAGGGATGCAGCCAACCCACTTATGCATACCTTTCCTTCTTTGGACACAAAACTCTGCTTGTGAAGACCTGTTGAGGCAAGTGAAATCGAAATTGAATTCGAAATCAAACCAAATTTGACGACTGAAACCCATGCCAACCTCCCTTCATTGGACACTAAACTCTGCTTGTGAAGACCTTTTGGGGCAAGTGAAATTGGAATCAAAATTGAACCAAATTCGATGATTGGTACCCGTGCCAGTGGAGCACTAACAGCTCCATCTGAGTGGGGTCACTGCCAGAGCGGCTGTCTGGCTTCCGTGCCGGTGGCACGTTAAAACCTCCATTTCAGCGTGATCATTACCAGCATTGCCTTACAAGCATTTGTGCCATGAACAAACATTCGAGTGAGTTCGTTGCCAGTGCCACTGGACTGACTCCTGTGCAGGTGGCACTTAAAAAACACCATTTTGAGCATGGCCGTTGCCAGTACCGCCAGACTGGCCCTCATGCCAGTGGCACGTAAAAGCGCCCACTACACTCTCGGAGTGGTTGGCATTAGTAAGGGCATCCAGCTGTAGAAACTCTGCCAGATCACATTGGGGCCTGGCGCAGCCATCTGGTTCGACAGTCCTCAGTCAAATCATCCAACCCATGCTAGCATGGAAAGCGGATGTTAAATGATGATATATATATATATATATATACATACATACATATATATATATATACATACATACAGATATACATACATATATACATACATACATATATATAATACATACATATATATACATACATATACATACATACATATACATACATATACATACATACATATACATATATACATACATACATACATACATATATATATATACACATATATACATACATACATATATATATATATATATACATATATATATATATATGCTGATGATGGCTGCCCCCTCGTTATTGAGTATGGCCATTGCACAAGGCTTAACTGTCATTGGTGCTGTGATTAAATGTGACTTTTTAGCCCAGCTAAAGTTCTACAATGTCTTGTACAGAATTGGCAGCTAAAACCTTTACCGGCAGTAGCCAGCTCTAGTTGTAACTGGGCTTCATGTACCCTTGCATGTCGTTTAAGTCCTCCTGCCGAATTACACTCTCATCCACATGCCTGACAGATATGATTAGTATGGTGTGTAACACCACCACCAGTGGCCAGGTTGTCACTCATCTGTCTCACTTTATGACTACGATGATGACTCTTGAGTCCAGCTTTACTGAGGCAGGGTCTTGCACAGACACTGCATGTCAGCATTGTAGGAAGACCCTTCCCATCTGGAAGTGTAACAGCGATGCCCTTCCTGACATCCCTCCTTACTTTCTCATGCACAACTTGAGATTTCGCAAAAGTGGCTGTCCCTCGTGCACAATCCTCCACCTGCTACGATCAATAGCTATGCCCTCCCATCATTTTGTTAAAATATTGACACACTAGAATACTTAACAAATGAGAGCCAGAAGTACCAGTATAGCTAAAGTTTTATGCAAAGTAGAATAGTATATATGGTAGGCAAATTCATTATGTAAAAAATAGGCATTGGATCAAGACTAAAAATGTGAAGACTTGTCAATAATTTAGGCAATAACTCAAGAAAATTTTACTGTAATACAACTAATTTTTTTATTATTCTATTTATTGTACTAACTAATTAAGTACTACTATTATTCTTTATAACTTATTTTCAAATTTCTAATTATTAATTAATAATTTAAAAAATGAATTTTTTTAAGTGCAAAAATATTTTAATTGAGTTATTTTTTTATTTTTAATAGAAGTGACAAGTAATAACAAATAGAAGTAATAACTTGTAATAAAATTTTTAGTTTTAATAAAAGCTAATATTTTCTAAATCTAAATATTTTATTTGAAATTTTATCCTTAGCTGCAATATTTTAAGTAAAACTTTTCTTGTTCTGTACTTTACGAGCTGTAATAACTTGTCCTGTACTTTTCCAGGTTTACAAACTTAAGAATATTATTTCTCTTTCTCGCATTTTTCCATGTAATACATATATATATATATATATATCATAAAATCAAAATAAGCAACAGGATATCAAGTAGTGATGCAGAACTGCCATTTCAAGCAGCTTCATTTAATTGAACAATGCAATCATTACATAAATTTAAATGCAGTGCCATCTTCAGCTGCACAAACAAATAAATAGAATTTTAACCAGTCGGACACATTAATATAATTTTTCTCAAATATTTTAACAGAAGAAGATTGAAAAAATTCATGTTGTCACTATTGTAGCTAAGAATAGACTACACTTCCAAGAATCGCATGAAGCCTATTGAGGTCATAATGTTGTAAGGGGCTGTAATTCATTTCTAATTTATTCATCTCTTTATCAACTACTAAGTCTAGGACTAGAAGACTGTGTCTGCTTTGAATAAAGGACAAGAGTGAGTTGACAGCTCATGGCTAGGTATGGTCATAAATATTATCATATGTATCCCTTTTCCTCAGGGAGGAAAGAAGACATTAGGAGTAGTTTCTTGAAAACATTCATCCCCATTCCATGAAGATCCCTCAAATGTTTTGGCAGGTGTTAAATAGCTGTGAGTCCTTGAATCTCAAACTATTGCAGTACAGTCCTCACTCTAGATGAGACAGCTAAGACCTTTGAAACAGTGTAATGATATCCGATTCGGGATCTGGCATAGCTCTCAATCCCAAAGTTTGGTGCCAGCCCCTCCAGTATCTTTCACACATATATCACTGCATAACTCTCTTATCTTCACTCCAGGGAGTTGAGCCATACCTCTTTCAGTCTCTCCCAGTAGCTCAGTTGTTCCATTGATGCAATCTTCCTTGTCTAACATCACTGAACTGCCTCAAGTTCTGCAATTAATCTGACACTGTGGGGTGACCACAGTTGAGAGCAGTAGTCCAAATGGCAAAGGATAAATGTCTTTAATAGGACCAGCATAGTTTTCTGGGTCCTTGTTCTGAAGGTTCTCAGAATCCATCCAGCTATTCGCCTGTGCACTGCCACCAGCTTGGTGATATGCATGTGAAACAAGGCATTATTGCTGTTGTGAAAGGATTCCACCCACCCCCATGTAACTAAAAGTGGACTGACACATTTCTATAAAATAAAACGGTTCACATAGAGCCATTGTCAGAGAGCATTTAACCTCATATTACAGGTTTAACCTCATATAATTGTAGTGTGTTGTGTGAATACTTTCTTTCCTCCTGCTTTGTTAAATTATTTATCCAACATTGAGTTATAAAAGTTACTCATATCAATCCTGAGATCATGCTCCATATGTGATTCTAGGACTGCTGCTCCTTGTGGTCCAAAGTATTGTTGTTACGACTTCTGAGCACCAGTTAGCTGGTAGCAGAGGGTTTGGAATTTGTCTGCATTAAATTGCATGTTGTTTTCCTCAGCCTATTTAAATATGGCATCTACATCTTTCTATAGAAGATTAGCATCAGAAGGTTCCTTGACTGCTTGTACTACTTTTGTGTCGTTGGCATAGCTAGTAAGTGTAGTTGTCTGTATAACTGATTGCATGCCTGAAAGAGCCACCATGAACAGCAGCAGCCCCAGTACAGTTCTCTGAGGCATTCCACTCTCTATTACTGTCTCCTTGGAGAGGGCTCCATTGGCTGACAAAGCCTGGCTTCTGTTTTACGACCACTCACAGAGTTTCCCAACTATGCTGAGTGTCTGTGGCTTGTGACATACCGTCCCATGACCAACCTTATCAAAGGCCTTTCCAAAGTTGAAATATATCACATCCGTGCTTAAATGATTCGTTAATTGCTTCAACAACCATTCATAGTGCTGCAAAAGCTGTGTAAGGCAGCTTCTTCCCGAGTAGAAGCCATGCTGGGTAACAGGAAACAAGTCATTATCTTCAAGGAACGCAATTAGTTTCATCTTGACAATGCTTTCCATGACTTAGCTGGCATGGCTGGTTAGAGAGACAGGTCTAAATTTTTTAGTATCTGTTCTGCTACCTCTCTTATGGATAGGACATGTTAGGCCTTTTTGAAAAGTCTCCCAGTTCTGAGGAAGCTCTGGAAGAGAATCTGAAGTGGTCTTGTTGGAGCCCCATTACATTTCTTTAGGAAGGTTGCTGGGAATTCATCAGAGCCTGTGGCCCATATTACGTCAGTTTCCTCTACTTTGATGTTATCAATGATTGCCATTTCTTTGTGTAGAGCTGTGGTGCCAAAGAACACATTAGGCAGGTTCCCCAATGGAGTGGTGAAAACACTCTTGCATTGCACATTCAGCATTTCACTGATCTCCTGGGAGTCTGCAGTTGGCAAGCCACCCTCCCCAAAAAGTGGCCCTGTCCCACACCACACTGGAGAAGACTTTTTGCACATCTATAGAAGGCTTTAGGGTTTATCTCAACACTTTTGACAGCCCTGGTCTCCTCCTCTAACTCCTTTCCCTGAGAGTCTTTGAATTAATTTTTGATCTCAAGCAATGTTTACCTGAGATAGGATCGCTTGTTATCCTTTAGTGACCCATTCAGATGATTTCAGGTTTTTGCTCACTGTCTCATTAGAATCCTCCTATGCCTGGGCATGACATCTCTTTGCTGGTTTGGCGTTCTTTCTGAAGCAAACTTACTGCATATGTCAGTAATTCCTGATGGACCAGGGGCCCTCTCTGAGTTCATATCCTTAATTGTCTTCTCTATCATACTGCTGTTAAGAAGGATAGATGATCCATCTGTTGGATTCACATTAGGAAACCATCTCCCATTCAATGTTATATTTAGTAGCCTTTCATAACAGCACTTCCATGCAGTTTTCTTTGCAGAATCAATAATTACAAGTGTACCATTATGTGCCCACACATTTCTCTCTCACAACATTATGATTTTCTCTGATACTCTGTCTTGCAATCCGAAACACCTCACACCTGTGGTACTCACACTGTATGACATTAGCATATCTCTTCCTTTCTGCTTCTCCCCTTGGAGATAGCTTCTCTTCTAGCTATTTGGTATATTTCTATGCTACCCCAATTCTTCCAATCCTTCCAAGCCTGTCGCCTCTTCACTTAATGATTCTGTCTATTTCTAGCTACAGCTGTAACCACTCCTATCATAACTATTTTGATTAAATTGTTTCCGAGAATTCATTCTTTGTTGCTTCTCTTACCCCACCACCACTACCACTACCACCACCAACAACCACTTATCCATGACGAAGCATTCTCTACTTTCTTCTCATTGTACATATATGTAGTTACATATATTAGACCAAATGAGATAACGAATCCAAGGCTCAGAGGAGTTTTCAGGACATTTATAATGAAATAGTCCTACAGCTGTTTCTGGGATATTATGGCTATCCTTTCATCTGAGACGGCGTGAGAAAATATTTGAGTTCAAATTATTGTGGAAAAGATAGGGAATATAGAAGGAAATAAGAGAATGAAAGTAGAAACAAGATATATAAAGATATTGTAGTTGCAGTTCCATTATTCGAGGAAAATAGTGTATAGAAGTGGTAAAAAAGTTTCCTGTACATGGTGTGTAAGTTCCACCTGCAGTTCATATTTAGTCATTTCAAAGTATGGAGCTGTGGAATCAGTGTTGCGCTTTTGAAAGGGTTTTGTGGTGTGAATGAAAATTTGAGAATGTATTGGTAGTCTTTATGGATAGGTGGCGGGAGAAGCGATAAAGTATGATCAGAAAGAGGAGAAAGGTCAAATCTAAAACAGGAAGAGAAAATGAGAGGAAGAAAGAGAGAAAAAGAAAAAGGGAGAGAGACAAAATACAAAGAGTGAAAAAAATGAAGAAATGGAAGTGAGAGAGGGAGTGTTAGTTAGTGGCCAAGATAATGTGATGGGAGGATGGGGGGGAGAGGGGGGAGAGGAAGAGATGAGAAGCTAAGGAGTAAAAGAATGTGAGATATGTGAGTAGGAGTGATATGACAGAGCTGCATTAACATTTACAGTCACACGCATGCACGCATATAGATACTTATGTATACATATATACACATATACACACTCATTCATATATATTTGTATATATAAATACATGCACACACACATATGTATACATACACACACACACACATATATTTATATATACCCACATACAAATACAAACAGACATAAAATATCTGCACACATATTTTTATACACACCCACATGTACCCGTTTGTATGTTCATTCATACATGTATTATTAAGTGATTGTGATCCTTAATGTAAGCTGGGGGAGTTAGTTAAAGATGAAAATTTAAAATAGAGACAGGTAGGGTTGTTGGGAAATATCTACAGGGTGTACCACATATCAGAACACACAAACATAAGCATTTTATGTCAGCAGATGTCAAGATGTTAGACATCTTGGAAACATTACTCTCAATCCACAACACATCAGCACACATATCTAAGTTTACATTTTTTTTTTCTTATATCTCATCCAATTAATGCTTACCCAGACATTACTTGCTTAATAATTCTTATAGTTTCTTTATTGAGTGATTGCATCATCAATGCAAAATAACTTTTATAAAAAGAAAAGAACATACTAAATGTACTATTTGAATTGAGAGGAGACAATATCTAAAATCAAAAATATTGATATTCAAATCTAGATAAAAATAATTTGTACCTACCAACCAGGGCTGGCTTCACAATGTGCATCAAGAAAAATAAGAACATCACCAACGGCAGCTTTAGCTCCTGCAATTCTAGCTCGAATTAAACCTGAGCGTTCATTGGTACGTACAATTCTAACAATGTTATCAGGCCAAGTTTCATAAATGTATTGTTTCAATTTGCTGCCAAGTTCTTCTGAAATGTTATAAGAGTATACACAATCTGTTAAGAATCTATGAAATATGGATGAACAATGATTATTAGTGAAAACATTGAGAGAAAAAAGTAGTACAAAGAAAGAATATGAATAACAAGGGTAGAATATCAAGAAGAACTTCAAGAAAGAAAATCAGTACAGTGAGAAAAACATAAATGGAAAACAATCTCTATATTATAAATCTGAAATGCGACAAAAGTTTGTTTGTCTGGTTTTGGCATTGGAACGGGTTAAGTGGCAATAAATGCCATCGGATTCGCTCCAAAATTTACAGGGACATGAAAAAAGGCGAAGATGTGAGTGGGCTAGGTTAGAAATCCCTATCTCAAAAGCTGTGGTTACTAGGGTAAAAAAACCCACACTTTGACAGGTGTATGTCGTTTCTCTCTTTCTCATATCTGCCTGTCTTCCTCCATCTTTCTCTTTCCTCCCTTACCTCCACTTTCTCTCTATAATGACGTTTGACAGCTTCCACTATCTTTCCCCCACCACCTTTGCCAGCTCTGTCACTCTTTCTCCCACATCATCTCTCTTTCTCTCTGTACGTCTGTCTGCACTTTCTCTCTATAACGACGTTTGAGAGCTTTGCCGGCTCTCTGTCACTCTTTCTCCCACCACCTCTCTCACTGTACTTCTGTCTCTATCTATAGTCAAAAAGTGTGACAGTAGCAACAGTTAAAATATTCCCATCTTTTAGAACAGTGAATTATTATCGCCCACCACCATCGCACAACCATAACAGATATTATTAATCAGATATATTGTGTTAATTTATATATGTGTGTATATAAATATATATATAATGTGTATACATATATATGTTTATATATATATAAAGTGTATATATTTGTATATATGTGTGTGTATATATATGTGTGTGTGTGTGTGTGTGTAGACATGTATATATAATGCATATATATGTACATATTTAATGCATATATATATATATATATATATATAAATAATGTGTGCATATGTGATTGGATTCAGCTGAAAATATGCAAGCCTATGTTAAAAGTGCTAGCAAGTTTGCATGGCAACTTTGAATTCGCTCAAATGAAAGGCATCGCCTCAAGGGCAGCGTAGACCCAAATGAAATCAGGTTATAATACCGAAACAATTAAAACAATAATAAACTATTTTAATCCCAAGCAAGGCCCGGTATATCTGTCTAATCTATAAAATGAAGAAGGCGAATGTTGATACAAATTGGATTTTTAAGTAAAAAAAGGTCTAAATGGGGCTGGAAGGGGATTAAAATTTACAGGAGGGCATAACTTGAGGTGGGAAATTGATTGGGAGACGTTTTTGGTGGTTGCAGTGGTGTGAAAACTGGGATTTTATTGATTTGGGGGGAGACTTGGGGGTCTAGATCAGACACCTTTTGCCCGATTTCAATCAAATTATCAACATGGTAAAGTGGAAGCAGATTTGTAATTTAAATGCGGAAATCTAATTTTTTATAAATGGGAGAGAGAGAGATAGAGAAAGATAAAGAGTAAGAGAAAGCGAGGGAGAGTCCGAAAGAAAGGAAGAGTGAGAGAAAGGGAAAGTGAGAAAGGAGAGAGAAACAAAGAGGGAGAATGTGGTGATAAGAAACAGAAAGGAAGCAACAGAAAGTAACAACGATATCCTCCCCCACACGTAGAGCAGGACACCTTACACTAGTCAGCATCTATAAAGCTGAAATGCAAAAAGTTTGTTTGTCTCATTTCAGGATTAAGGGGCACTAGATGGGGTTGGATTGGCTCCAAAATTTACAGGGACATGTAAAAAGAGGCGAGGAAGTGAGTGGACTAGGTTAGAAACCCCTATCTCAAAAGCTGTGGTTACTAGGGCAACAAAACCCACACTTTAACAAGTGTTTGTCATTTCTCTCTTTCGTATATCACCCTGTCCTCCTCCGTCTCTCTTTCTCCTTCTTTCCCTGCACTTTCTCTCTATAACAACATTTGACAGCTTCGCCATCTCTCTGTCACTCTTTCTCTCACCACCTCTCTCACTACGTTTGTCTGTATCTATAGAGAGAAAGCGTTGACAGTTGCAAAAGTTTAAATCTTCTAAAAGACCTGTGGCGGGAAGATTTAAACTTTTGCAACTGTCAACGCTTTCTTTTAGAACGGTGAATTATTACGTTGATACAAATTGGATTTTTATGTGAAAAGGGGTCTAAATGGGGCTGGAAGGGAATTAAAATTTACAGGAAGGGGTGTTTAGGAATTCTGTTACATCAAGCTAAAAAATTTTCGCCAACCTTTAAATCATCAATGTGTTGCCGTCTGTCATGAAGAAGCTTTGAATGCCTGCCATGGTGAGTCTACTGTCGTGAGAAAGAATCACTTCAAAACTTAGTATTTAGAAATTTTCTTTTACATCAAGTTCAAAATTTTGCGCCAGCCATTAAACTGCCAGTACGTTGCTGTCCGTTGTTAAGAAGTTTTGAATGCCAGCCATGTTGAGTCTATCCCTTCAAATTTTGGTTTCCAATATTTTTTAAATTTTTATTCAGCTCGCAAGTTCATCTGTCCCTTTTAAATGTTAGTGTTTTGTTGTCCGCCTTGAAGCAGACTTTTCCATTGTCACTGCCTAATATTTATGATTGATCTTTCAAAATATTTTGTTTCTCAACTTACTCAAGATCTTTTGTCTTTATAAATGGGAGAAAGATAGAGAGTAAGAGAAAGTGAGGGAGAGTCCGAGAGAAAGGAAGAGTAAGAGAGTGGGAAAGTGAGAGAGAAAGGAGAGAAAAACAAAGAGGGAGAATGTGGTGATAAGAAACAGAAAGGAAGCAACAGAAAATAACAACCATACCCTCACCTGCACATAGAGCGGGTCACCTTAAGCTAGTTCTTAATATAATAAATTTCCAAAAATGTCAGAGACAATGTGGTATTCCTATAACATGTCATTAAAAGTAAACAACTGAACCTTATAACAGAGAAATAGATAGATCCTGTTTTCACTGAGACATTTTGAGATACAGAATTAAGCCTCTAAACAGTTGCCATAACAGTAAAGTGCAACTTCTTCCTCTGGTTCATCCTGATGCACTTAAGGTAATCTTTGATATAAATAATGAGCAAGCTTTGTGGTAAATAATAATTTCAGGAAAAAAAAAGCTGAAATTATAATTGTACATTTTCCTTTGTTTGATTTGGACAAACATACCAATCTTTAAATATTCCCACCACAAGTCTTTTAGAACGGTGAATTATTACGTTGATACAAATTGGATTTTTATGTGAAAAGCGGTCTAAATGGGGCTGGAAGGGAATTAAAATTTACAGGAGGGGGTGAAAATGTACCCTGGCTGGTTTTACATTATTGAATAGGGATATAGTGAGCCACACACAGACCAATAGGGAAGGCTTTGAAACAATTAATTTCAATCATACTATGTCATGAACTAGGAGAAGACTGCAGAAGTCAACCACGTAAAGAAAGAAGAGGCAAAAAGCTATATGGAGTGAGTACAGCTATTCGATGTTTTAAAACTAGTTTTACAGAAACTATTTTCAAATTCCCATTTTTTCCATACATTAACTTGTGTAGGCTGAACTATGTAAAATATTAGAGAAAGAAACCTCACTGTTTCTTGCAATACATACCAATATGTATATCAAAAGCAAAAGTTTTTCAGGGACCGTTAAAATACTATTGTGGATCCCTAATTTACTATTTTGTTGCATGGACCCCACAAAATCTTGTATGGACCCTGTTTGAGAACCACTGAGCCAACAGAACACATCCTGAATAACTTTTACAAATAAGCCCATTCAAAACATCTTACACACATACACAAGAAAAAATTATGTAAGCAAAAATAAAAGCGCAGACATGACTGTGTGGTAAGAAGCTTACTTCCCAACCACATGGTTCCAGGTTCTATTGCACTGCATGACACTTTGGGCAAGAGTCTTCTACTATAGCCTTGGGAGTGATTTGGTACACGGAAACTAAAAGAAGCCTGTCATATATGTCTGGTAGTGTCGGCTATAGCCTAGTCACCCGTATAGTTAATCAGGTGATACACAAAGGAGTCATACCCAATGACTGGTGTAGCAGCATAATAGTCAACTGCTACAAAGGTAAAGGTGACGCCCTCAGAGGCAAGAAAAGAGAAAGACACATACTATAGAGAGAGTGTGTAAAGACGTCGTACAAGGTAAGGATGTGTGGTATACATAGGAGTGGGGGTACGTAAACGCCGCAATAATATATGTATAGAATTTAATATAAAATATAAATTACAAAGTGGGACAAGAACGCAAAAACACACAAGGAGACGACACAAAAAACCGATGGGTCACTCGAAGCGTTTTTTATTTCTGTTTTATATATAATTTTGTTTCTTGTATTTACATTCGTGTGGCATCCTGTCTTTGTTCCGTATACATTCGACCCTCTTTCCAAGAATCCAATGCCTGTGGCTTGGATTTTCCTTGGGGCTGGCCGGATCGGAGTGATATCGAGATTAAACAGCCGAAATCACTAAGATGATCCGGTTCCCGACTGAAGATTAGAGGCTTCGAGTGACCCGTCGGATTTTTGTGTCGTCTCCTTGTGTGTTTTTGCGATCTTGTCCCACTTTGTAATTTATATTTTATATTAAATTCTATACATATATATATATATATATATATATATATATATATATATACATACATACAGGGTGTCCATAAAGTTACGGTGCAATTTAAAATACTTGTATCTTTCTGACTATATAGAAAAAAATTAATCTGTAAAAAGGATAAGAAAGAAGAAGGACCTAAAGATTTTATTCATCTTATTAATTTTCAATATGTCCACCATCATTACTAATATAAAGAGAAATATAATTCTATAGTTCACAGAAAGCATTTTCCAGCTGATTTTCAGTAACACTTCAATCACATCAGTTATCCTTGCTTTGAAGTCTTCTAAAGATTGAGGCTTAGTGGAATAAACAATACTTTTCATATGTTCCCATAAAAAGAAATCCAATGGAGTCAAATCTGGTGAACATAGAAGCCAAAATAATGGTCCCCTTCTTCCAATCCCTCTATTAGGGAATTTCTCATTTAGAAACTGCCTAACTTGCAGAACAAAGTGACAAAGTGCACCGCCTTGTTTAAAAAACTGCGTTCTCTATCAGTTCTAATTGTTCAAGCTTAGGAATGAAGTAATTTTGTAGCATTGCACTATGACTTTATGGACACCCTGTATATGTGCATGCGTGTGTGTGTGTGTGTGTGTGTCTGCACATGTGTGTCATTGTTTCTGTGTTTGTCTCTCACCACTGCTTGACAACCGGTGTCAGAGTGTTTGCATCCCCATAACTTTGCAGTTTGGCCAAAGAGACCGATAGAATAAGTACCAGGATTAAAAAATAAGTACTGGGGTTAATTCATCCGACTAAACAGAAATTTAAGGCAGTGCCCAGGCATAGCTGCTATCTAATGACTAAAACAAGATAAACATGCACACTTCTTATTTCTCTTCCAACAAGTGATGCTGCCAAAAACATTACTCCCTTCATCATCTCACACCACAACTTTCATTGTTATTCCACTCCGATTCTTGCAGATGCAGACCATCACTATTCATTAGGCCATTTACATGAATGCAATTTATTAATCAAGTAGAATGGTTAAAAAAAAAATGAAAACAAAAAAAAACCACTAACCTTTTGTACTGCTATCATCAACTAAAATAACTTCTTTTAAATATTCAGGTGGGGACCTATTTATAACACTATGAACAGTTCTAACAAGAGGAGAAAATGGTTCGTTGTAATAGATGATTATCACACTGGCAGAAGGAAGGTTTTTAGGGTACCAAATACTTTTGCATCTGAAAAAAAAAAAAGGAAAATTAATGATAAAAAGAGTTGTTTAAAACAAAATATAATTATTATATATTATTAATGTCATAAGAATTTATAAACTTAGAGAGAGCATGAAATAATTCATGTAGGTTGAGATTCATTGGCAGCCTTTGACTTTTTCTTCACCCAATATTTACATCCTGTAGTTTTATTTGCACTGAGATCCATTATTCAAAAAAAAAAAAGAATTCTTTCACTATATTTTATATTATCCTATTGAATCTATTTTTCATTCATATGATACACTATATTTTTTACCTGATACAGTGACATATATACATATATAAGTATATACACATGCATATATATATATATATATATATATATATATATATATACATATCTGCATATATATATATGTGTATATACATATATACATATGTACACATGCATATATACATATGCATATATACATATATACATATGTACACATGCATATATACATATGCATATATACATATATACATATGTACACATGCATATATACATATATACATATGTACACATGCATATATACATATGCATATATACATATATACATATGTACACATGCATATATACATATGCATATATACATATATATATATATATACATCATATACATATGTACACATACATATATATATATTATACATTTGCATATATGCATATATATATACATATACAAATATACATATGCATATGCACATACATATACACAGTAATTCAAAATTCCATAAATACAATCTGTAATTTTGTATTCACTCGAATGGAAAAATGTGTTGCTCACGAAGGACTTCAGTTTCAATAATTTTCATGATGATTCATATTTAGATGTTTTTATTACATTCATTTAGTTGTTAAACATAAATAAATCTTGGAACTAAATGGATTTGATTTATAGTCAAGTGACTTTCGGCCAACCTTATATATATATATATATATTTGGGTTATGACTTTTTCACAACCTAATAAAACCTATACTATAATTTGATGAATAATTTCATAGAAGTCAGGAAACTAACATTTACTTTGGTTTATTTGAAAAAAAAACCTCACATGCAACTTAAGAAATCAATCACTATATTTCACCCAAATCATACAAAATTCTAGTGGTGGTGGTGGGGGGGGGGGGTCCATAATGCCTGCTCAGGTTTTCACCAAACTTGGAGTGCTGACTCTATGCAATGCAGAAATAATATATCTGAAATTTCAGTTTTCTAGTTGAAGTAGTTTCTTAGTTATGGGCTTTTTAAACTATAATCACTCAGTGGCACTAGATTCACACTTCAGTATTTCTGCTGCCTAAATCCTTGCAAATGCAAGAGAGATGTGGAATAACAGTATATTTACACATTTTTAAGATTACTGAATTGAAAACATTCTATGCAAAGTTTCAAAACTTGGCTATTTTAAAGAGGCTACTACAAGCATCGAACTCTCTCATGCACCAAATGGCAGTTGCTAAAAAGCTCTCGTGAAGTAAAACCAAGTAGCAACACCAAATGGCGGTGCCCCAGCATGGCCACAACTCATGAGCTGAAACTAGAATCAATCAATCAATCAATCATATATATATATATGATTTTGATTTGATTTTTCCAGTTTTCAGCTTATGAGCTGTGGCCATGCTGGGGGCACCGCATTGGGGTTGCTACTTAGTTTCACTTCATGAAGGCTTTCTAGCAGCTGCTATTTGGTGCATTGAGAGAGTTCGATGCAGCTGCCCTCATCTGCCCTCCTGCCGTGAAGTTGGTTCATCTGGGACACCTGACAGGAAGAGATCCAGCTTCATTTTAAAGACATCTGTATCCACCCATGCAGGTCTCTCAGGTTCTTCGGGAGGATATCACAGAAATCTTGTCCTACATTGATGGCAAGTTGGAGTCCTAGGCACCAAGCAGTGGCGCCCAGTTCTGGCATTTGCGTAACTCTCGATGCCAAAGTTCAGGACACTTCCCTCCAGGATCTTCCAGATGTATATTATGGCATATCTTTCCCGCCTACGCTCCAGGGAATATAATTTTAATTTCCTGAGTCTTTCCCAGTAGCTGACATTCTGCATAGAGGCTATCTTCTTCGTGTAGCTACGTTGAATCGCTCGAGCTCTGTGATCAACTTGACACGGGATGGTGACCATACTGAGAGCAGTAGTCAAAGTGGCTTAGGACAAGTGTCCTCCAAAGGACCATCATGGTTTCTTGTTCTCTTGTTCTAAGGTTCTGAGGATCCATCCGGCCAGTCGTCACATTTCATTGCCAATTTAGCAACATGTACACGAAAGGTCGCGTCATCACTCATGTAAATACCTAGGTCACGCACTGATTGTGCCTCGGGATTGCTATTCCTCAGGGTCCAGTGTATTCATTGGGTATTGCATTTAGTTTTGCATGCTGATAGTATAGAGCTTGAAACTTTTCAGCATTGAACTGCATGTTTCTTTTTGGCCCACTTGTAATTTTGTATAGCTCACATTGCAGGTGTTTAGTGTCCTCAGGGTTCTGTATTGCCTGTGAAACTTTTGTATCATCTGCATAAACTTGTGATCGTGGCTCTCTGCGTGGCTGAGGGCATGTCTGAGAGGGCCATATGAACAGTAGTGGTCCCAGAACAGTGCCCCCTGCGGAAACACGCTACTTTGCGTGTAAATGGAAGTGGCCCATTGGCCACTACAACTGACTTCTATATATATATATATATATATAATATATATATATACATATATATATATACATATATATATATACATACATAGATTACATACATATTATATACATATTATATACATATATATATATATATATATACACATATATATACACAAATATATAACACATATATATGTTTAACACACAATATATATATATATACACATAATATATATATCACACATATATCTATATATACACATATATCTATATATACATATATATATATAATACATATATACATATACATATATATATAATATATGTATATATACATAAATATACTACATATAGAGATAGATATACATATATGTTATATACATACATATATACATACATATAATATATATATACACATATACATATATATTATACATGTACATATATATACATATATGTATATATATACATATATATATATATATATACATGTACATATATATACATATACATATATATATACATGTACATATATATAATACATATATGTAATATATACATATTATATACATATTATATATAACATGTACATATATATACATTACATCTATGTATAGATATACATATATATATACATATTATATATATACATATACATATATGTATATATATAATATATATATACATATATGTATATATAACATATATATATACATATATATATACATATATAATATACATATACATATATATATACATATATATATATACATATACATATATGTATATATATACATATATATATATTATATATATATATACATATATATATACTAGCAGTACACCCGGCGTGCTCAGGTTGTAGGGGAAAAACTATAAAGCATTTTAGAGAGTTATAGCCAAAAAATAGCAAAAAAATGGGAAAAAATGATGGTAAATATTTTTTAGTTAAAAAAGGTGGAGTTGCGTCCCCTAGACAGTTTGCGGTTGTGTTTCTGATTCTCGAACCATGTCGAATTTATCGATTTTTTTCAGAAATGGGGGAACTTTTCAAAATTTTCGCTGCGTTAGTTTTGAATTATGACATTGGGCTATGGGTGTGTCAAGTTTCATCAGAATCGGTTGAAAGCCGTGGTCAGGTGAGGGTACAAGCAAACAGACACACAGAAACACGCACAGACAAACTGCCGTTTATATAGAGAGAGATACATATATAGATATATACATATATATACATATATATACATATATATAAACATTATATATACATAAATACATATAGATATACATATATATACATATATATATATATACATATATATATATACATATATAATATACATATATGTATATATATACATATATACATTATACATATACATAATACATAACTATATACATATACATATATACATATACATATATACAGATAACATATATACATATACATATATACAATATATAGATATACATATACATATATACATTAACAATTATACATATATACATATAAATATATATATAACATATATATATACATATATGTATATACATATATACTATATATATACATATATGTATATACATATATACAATGATTATACACATATATATATATACATATATATATACACATATATATATACACATATATATATATACATATATTATTTAAACTATATATATATACATATATATATACACATATATATTACTATAAATATATATATACACATTATATATACATAGTATATATATACATATATATACACATATATATATACACATATATATATACACATATATATATACACATATATATACATATATGTATATACATATATATATATACATATGTATATACATATGTATATACATATGTATATACATATATATATATATACATATGTATATATATACATATGTATATACATACATATGTATATACATATATATGATTGATTGATTGATTGATTGATTCTAGTTTCAGCTTATGAGCTGTGGCCATGCTGGGGCACCGCCATTTGGTGTTGCTACTTGGTTTCACTTCATGGAGGCTTTCTAGCAACTGCTATTTGGTGCATGAGAGAGTTCGATGCAGCTGCCCTCTCGCCCCTCCTGCCGTGAAGTTGGTTCATCTGGGACACCTGACAGGAAGAGATCCAGCTTCATTTTAAAGACATCTGTATCCACCCCATGCAGGTCTCTCAGGATCTTCGGGAGGATATTGAAGAGCTGTGGGCCTCGGAAGCCCAGGCTATCACAGAATCTTGTCCTACATCTTGATGGCAGGTTTGGAGTCCAGGCACCACGCAGTGGCGCCCAGTTCTGGCATTTGCGTAACTCTCGATGCCAAAGTTCAGGACACTTCCCCAGGATCTTCAGATGTATATTATGGCATATCTTTCCCGCCTACGCTCCAGGGAAATAATTTTAATCTCTTGAGTCTTTCCCAGTAGCTTACATTCTGCATAGAGGCTATCTTCTTTGTGTAGCTTCGTTGGGTCGCCTCAAGTTCTGTGATCAACTTGACACTGGATGGTGACCATAGCTGAGAGCAATAGTCAAAGTGGCTTAGGACAAGTGTCTTCAGAGGACCATCATGGTTTCTTGTTCTCTTGTTCTAAAGGTTCTAAGAATCCATCAGCCAGCCGTCTACATTTCAGTGTCAGTTTAGCAACATGTACAGAAAGGTCGCGTCATCACTCATGTGAATACCCAGGTCACGCACTGATTGTGCCTCTGGGATTGCAATCCCTCGGGTCCAGTGTATTCATTGGGTATTGCATTCAGTTTTGCATGCTGATAGTATAAAGCTTGAAACTTTCCAGCATTGAACTGCATGCTATTCTTTTCAGCCCACTTGTATATTCGTCCAGCTCACATTGCAGGTGTTTAGTGTCCTCAGGGTTCTGTATGCCTGTGAAACTTTTGTTCATCTGCATAACTTGTGATCGTGGCTCTCTGCGTGGCTGAGGGCATGTCTGAGAGGGCCATTATGAACAGTAGTGGTCCCAGAACAGTGCCCTGCGGAAACACCGCTCACTATTTGTGTGTTAAGGAGGTGGCCCCATTGGCTACTACCACCTGACTTCTATCCTTCAGAAAGTCATGAAGCCATTCTCCCAGTTTTCCAACTATGTTGAGATCACGCAGTTTGTGACATATCATTCCATGATCGACTTATCAAAGGCCTTTGCAAAGTCGAGATATATCATTCCACATTTGAGTGTGAGCAGCCGTTTCAGCACCCAGTCATAGTGTTGTAGGAGTTAGGTTAAACAGCTTCTCCCTGGTCGGAAAACCATGTTGGGTGTCGGGCAGCAAGTCATTCTCTTCAAGGAAGGTGGTCAGCTTCCTTCTGACTATTCGTTCCATGACCTTGCTGATGTGTGAGGTC
>NC_043006.1:26534407-26589407 GCF_006345805.1 Octopus sinensis | reverse complement strand
CTACAACCTAATAGGTGCATTTGTAGGATTAGAGAAAATTGTGTATTTAACAATAATTGCATGAAAAGGGAGGTAGTGTATCAATGTATAGTAAGTACACAATACGATAATAGCGTCTATATTGGGACTACTAAGAATAGTTTGAAACAGAGACTTAATTATCACAGATATACTTTTAAAAATAGAAATAGGAGTAATTCTACAGGGTTAAGTGCAAATATATGGGAACTTAAGGATAAAAAATCAATTATAAATTGCGATGGAAAATACTTATATCTGCACCAGCATATAATAATAAGAATAGAAAATGCTCATTATGCATTAATGAGATTTTCTTTATAATTAGGACTAATCTACCGATTATTAACAATCTTAAGGAACATAATGTTTCATGTCTTCGTAGATTGGGGTATACTTTCTCCAGATACAAATAATATTTATTATAAAATACCCTTTGAAATAAATACAACTAGTTATTATGAGCATTTTTACTTTATTATATTTCATCATCATCATCATCATCATTTAGCGTTCGTTTTCCATGCTAGCATGGGTTGCACGGTTCAACTGGGGTCTGTGAAGCCAGAAGGCTGCATCAGGCCCAGTCTGATTTGGCAGTGTTTCTACGGCTGGATGCCCTTCCTAATGCCAACCACTCTGCGAGTGTAGTGGGTGCTTTTTACGTGCCACCCGCACAGGTGCCAGACAGAGCTGGCAAACGACCACGAACGGATGGTGCTTTTACGTGCCACCGGCACGGGGGCCAGGCGAGGCTGGCAACGGACACAAACGGATGGTGCTTTTACGTGCCACTGGCATGGAGGCCAGTCGGGGCGGCGTTGGCAACGGCCATGAACGGATGGTGCTTTTTACGTGCCACCGGCACAGGGGCCAGGCGAGGCTGGCTACGGCCACGAACAGATGGTGCTTTTTACGTGTCACCAGTCGGGGTGGCACTGGCAACAGCCACGATTGGATGGTTCGCTTACTTGTCACAGGCACTGGTATCACAGCCGCAATTTCCATTGATGTTGATCGACTTCGATTTTGGTTCTGCTTTCTGATATCTGATTTGATTTGGTTTGATTTGATTTTTTGATTTCCACTTGCCTCAACGGGTCTTCACAAGTGGAGTTTTGTGTCCCAAGAAGGAAAGGTATGTATAAGTCGACTGGCTACATACCAGGTAGAGGCCACGGGCTATGGTCTCACTAGTCTTGCCGGGTCTTCTCACGCACAGCATACTTCCATAGGTCTCGGTCTCTAGTCATTTCCTTAGTGAGACCTAAAGTTCGGAGGTCGTGCTTCACCACCTTGTCCCAGGTTTTCCTGGGTCTACCTCTTCCACAGGTTCCCTCAACTGCTAGGGTGTGGCACTTTTGCACACAACTATCTTCAGCCATTCTCGTCACATGACCATACCAGTGCAGCCGTCTCTCTTGCACACCACAACTGATGCTTCTTAGGTCCAACTTTTCTCTCAAGGTACTTACACTCTGTCGATTATGAACACTGACATTACACATCCATCGGATCATACTGGCTTCATTTCTTGCGAGCTTACGCATATCCTCAGCAGTCACGGCCCATGTTTCACTGCCATGTAGCATGGCTGTTCATACACAAGCATCATACAGTCTGCCTTTTACTCTGAGCGAGAGGCCTTTTGTCACCAGCAGAGGTAAGAGCTCTCTGAACTTTGCCCAAGCTATTCTTACTCTAGCAGTTACACTTTCAGCACACCCGCCCCCGCTACTGACTTGGTCACCTAGGTAACGGAAGCTAACAACTATTTCTAGTTTTTCTCCCTGGAAAGTGACAGAAGTTGGTCTCAGAGCATTTTCAGTGTTTATTGTTCCTGAGCATCTGCCACATACAAAAACCATCTTCCTAGTTAGCCTTCCTTTGACATTGCTGCACCTCTTATGTGTCCATAGCTTACACTTGGTGCATCTTATAGAGTTTCTACCTACACCTTTTCTACAGATCGAGCAGGGCCATCTATCTGAAGGCGTTTGTGATTTGTCTACCTTCCTACTTATTACGACTTTGGTTTTAGCTAGATTGACTCTAAGGCCCTTCGATTCTAAACCTTGTTTCCACACCTGAAACTTCTCCTCCAGTTCTGATAGCGACTCAGCAATTAGAGCAAGGTCATCAGCATAGAGGAGCTCCCAAGGGCATCCTGTCTTGAATTCCTCCGTTATTGCCTGGAGGACTATGGTAAATAGGAGGGGGCTGAGGACTGAACCTTGGTGGACCCCTACCTCTACCCGGAATTCTTCACTGTACTTGTTGCCAACCTTCACCTTACTAGCAGCGTCCCTGTACATGGCTCGCACAGCTCTCACTAACCATTCATCTATCCCTGGTTTCCTCATTGACCACCAGATGAGGGATCGGGGGACCCTGTCGAAGGCTTTCTCCATGTCAACAAAAGCCAGGCTATGACCCTCTCCGTAACCTTCATCACCTGATCCAACAGCTTGATACCTCTGTAATTATTTGTATCTAGGGCATCACCTTTACCTTTGTAGCAGATGACTATTATGCTGCTACACCAGTCATTGGGTATGACTCCTTCGTGTATCACCTGATTAACTATATGGGTGACTAGGCTATAGCCGACACTACCAGATATTTTGAGTATCTCTGCAGTGATACCTGATGGGCCTGGGGCTTTCCCTGTCTTCATGCTTCTAATTGCCTTAACTACCAAGGAACTATCAACTCTGATAGCTGGTCCCTCTGTTGGGTCAACATTCGGCAGACTCTCTTTATCCCATTCATTTTCTTTATTCAGCAACCTTTCATAGTGGCGTCTCCAAACCTTTCTCTTTGCATCCTCATTTAGCGCAAGTGAACCATCTTCCATGCGAACACACTTCTCTCCTACCACATCACAATTCTCTCTCACACACTGTCTTGCAACGCGAAACACCTCAAGTCTTTTATCCTCACGGCGCAGAACATTGGCAAATTTTTTCTTATCTGCTTCCCCTCTGGCTAGATAGACCTGTCTCCTAGCTTCCCTTTTAGCAGTCTGATACAATTCCCTGCTACCACCATTCTTCCAGTGCTTCCAAGTTTGTCTCTTTTCTCTAATAGCCCTGTCTACAACACTGTTCCACCACCACATTACCTTGGGATGAGAGGGGACTTTGCACCAGCCACAGATCTGGTCAGTGGCTCTCAGCAGGTTGTCCCTTAGAAACGTCCAGTTGCCCTCTATCCCATGTGATACTCTATCCCCTTCTACTTCGTCAAAGGCTTCAAGTAGCATGTCCCTAAATCTCTGTCCATTCGCAGGATCTTTAAGCTTCCAGATCCTTCTTCTCCATGTTGGTCGTCTTCTGGTTGTCCTCCTAGTCCTGATCCTAAAGTCACTAACTACCAGTCTATGTTGTGGGGTACATTCTTTGCCTGGGAAGGTTTTGGCATTTATAAGCAGCCATCTCTCCCTTTGCCTGGCAAGGATGTAGTCAATTTGGCTGGTATGTTGGCCCGATCGGTAGGTGACTAGGTGGCTGGTAGGTTTCCTGAAGTTAGTGTTGCAAATCATAAGATTATTTGCATCGCAGAACTCCAGCAGCCTGGTTCCCTCCTCGTTGCGGGAACCATAGCCATAGCCTCCATGTAGGCCATGGAAGCCCCCAGCATGTCGTCCAACGTGACCATTGAAGTCACCAGCCACAAAGAGAAGGTCTCTGTCGTTCGTCAACGAGGTAGTCTGCAGCAGAGTGTCATAGAATCGGTCTTTCTGTCCATCAGGTAACCCCGGCTGAGGAGCATAGGCCGATATAATGGTTGCTAATCCATGATGAAGCACTAATCTAATCTTAAGTATTCTGTCACATACTCTGATTACCTCAATTACTTTATCTACCCATTTCTCAGCGATAAGTATACCCACGCCAGGAGTAAGAAATTGAAATTGGTTATGGGCATATCATTTTTTGTATATGCATGTATATGTGTGTGTAACATATGTATTTGTATGTGAATATGTTTATATATTTATATATTTTTATATGTTTCAGTTGTGTGTACATATTTGTACATTCTTTATATACTTGTATTTGTTTGTAAATATATCTTTATATTTATGTATATTGATACATATTTACACTTGTTTTTAGTATATAGATATGCATAAAGTATGTGTCAATGTACTAACTATATTGAGGTCACTAATCATCATCATCATCGTTTAGCGTCCGCTTTCCATGCTAGCATGGGTTGGACGGTTCTACTGGGGTCTGTGAAGCCAGAAGGCTTCATCAGGCCCAGTCAAATCTGGCAGTGTTTCTACGGCTGGATGCCCTTCCTAACGCCAACCACTCCGTGAGTGTAGTGGGTGCTTTTTACGTGCCACCCGCACTGGTGCCAGACAGAGCTGGCAAACGGCCACGAACGGATGGTGCTTTTTATGTGCCACCGACACGAGGGCCAGGCGAGGCTGGCAACGGACACGAAACGGGGCGGTGCTGGCAACGGCCGCGAAACGGAAGGTTCTCTTACATGCCACCGGCACTGGTAACACATCTGCAATTTCCATTGATCGATTTCCATTGATCGATTTCGATTCTGATCCTCACTTGCCTCAACGGGTCTTCACAAGTAGAGTTTTGTGTCCCAAGAAGGGAAGGTATGCATACGTAGGCTGGCTCCATCCCATGTAGAAGGCCACGGGTTATGGACTCACTTGTCCTGCCAGGTCTTCTCGCGCACAGCACACTTCCATAGGTCTCGGTCTCTAGTCATTTCCTCAGTGAGACCTAAAGTTCGAAGGTCGTGCTTCACCACCTCGTCCCAGGTTTTCCTGGGTCTGCCTCTTCCACAGGTTCCCTCAACCGCTAGGGTGTGGCACTTTTTCACACAACTATTTTCATCCATTCTCGCCACATGACCATACCAGCGCAAACGTCTCTCTTGCACACCACAACTGATGCTTCTTAGGTCCAGCTTTTCTCTCAAGGTACTTACACTCTGCCGAGTGTGAGTACCAACATTACACATCCATCGGAGCATACTGGCTTCATTTCTTGTGAGCTTACGCATATCCTCAGCAGTCACGGCCCATGTTTCACTGCCATGTAGCATGGCTGTTCGTACACACGCATCATACAGTCTGCCTTTCATTCTGTGCGAGAGGCCTTTTGTCACCAGCAGAGGTAAGAGCTCTCTGAACTTTGCCCAAGCTATTCTTACTCTAGCAGTTACACTTTCAGCACACCCGCCCCCGCTGCTGACTTGGTCACCTAGGTAACGGAAACTATCAACTATTTCTAGTTTTTCTCCCTGGAAAGTGACGGAAGTTGGTCTCAGAGCATTTTCAGTGTTTATTGTTCCTGAGCATCTGCCACATACAAAAACCATCTTCCTAGTTAGCCTTCCTTTGACATTGCTGCACCTCTTATGTGTCCATAGCTTACACTTGGTGCATCTTATAGAGTTTCTACCTACACCTTTTCTACAGATCGAGCAGGGCCATCTACCTGAAGGCGTTTGTGATTTGTCTACCTTCCTACTTATTACGACTTTGGTTTTAGCTAGATTGACTCTGAGGCCCTTCGATTCTAATCCTTGTTTCCACACCTGAAACTTCTCCTCCAGTTCTGATAGTGACTCAGCAATTAGAGCAAGGTCATCAGCATAGAGGAGCTCCCAAGGGCATCCTGTCTTGAATTCCTCCGTTATTGCCTGGAGGACTATGATAAATAGGAGGGGGCTGAGTACTGAGCCTTGGTGGACCCCTACCTCTACCCGGAATTCTTCACTGTACTCATTTCCAACCCTCACCCTACTAGCAGCGTCCCTATACATGGCCCGCACAGCTCTCACTAACCATTCATCTATCCCTAGTTTCCTCATTGCCCACCAGATAAGGGATCGGGGGACCCTGTCGAAGGCTTTCTCCATGTCAACAAAAGCCAGCTACAGGGGCTTATCTTTGGCTAGGTATTTCTCCTGCAGCTGCCTTACCAGGAATATAGCATCAGTAGTACTTTTCCCTGGCACAAACCCAAACTGCATCTCATCTAAACTAACTCTCTCTCTAATTAGTTGGGATTTGTATATATGTAGATGCATATGCATATATATATATTTATTTATTTATGTATGTTTTTTTTTGTGTAAATGCATGTGGTAGTTTAAAGTATTATTTTGTTATTTTTCATGTATATCGATCTTATGAATAAACTTCAGTACACTTTTGTGTATGTAATGATTATATGGAGTTGTACATGTGTATTGGTGTACATTTACATCTGTTGTTTAATATGCTGCTTTGTATAAGGTACGTGAATGCACTAGTATTTGTTTAGTTTATGGATATGGATTTTTTTTTATGTACCCTCATGTGGATCCATTGTATGCTTGTGTATGTGGAAATTGATCATCATCATCATCATCATCGTTTAGCGTCCGTTTTCCATGCTAGCATGGGTTGGACGGTTCTACTGGGGTCTGTGAAGCCAGAAGGCTTCATCAGGCCCAGTCAAATCTGGCAGTGTTTCTACGGCTGGATGCCCTTCCTAACGCCAACCACTCCGTGAGTGTAGTGGGTGCTTTTTACATGCCACCCGCACAGGTGCCAGACAGAGCTGGCAAACGGCCACGGACGGATGGTGCTTTTTACGTGCCACCGGCACAAGGGCCAGGCGAGGCTGGCAACGGACACGAAACGGGGCGGTGCTGGCAACGGTCGCGAAACGGAAGGTTCTCTTACATGCCACCGGCACTGGTAACACATCTGCAATTTCCATTGATCGATTTCCATTTCTGATCCTCACTTGCCTCAATGGGTCTTCACAAGTAGAGTATCGACATGCCACCGGCACTGGTAACACATCTGCAATTTCCATTGATCGATTTTGATTCTGATCCTCACTTGCCTCAACAGGTCTTCACAAGTAGAGTTTTGTGTCCCAAGAAGGGAAGGTATGCATACGTAGGCTGGCTCCATCACAAGTAGAAGGCCACGGGTTATGGACTCACTTGTCCTGCCGGGTCTTCTCGCGCACAGCACACTTCCAGAGGACTCGGTCTCTAGTCATTTCCTCAGTGAGACCTAAAGTTCGAAGGTCGTGCTTCACCACCTCGTCCCAGGTTTTCCTGGGTCTGCCTCTTCCACAGGTTCCCTCAACCGCTAGGGTGTGGCACTTTTTCACACAACTATCTTCATCCATTCTCGCCACTACGTATATACAGGGTGTCCCCAAAAAATGTATACACACCTTAAATAATTGTAAATTTGTTATTCTTTGTAAGCCTAGTACTTATTCTATCGTTCTCTTTTGCTGAACCACTATGTGTATACATTTTTTTGGGACACCCTGTATATATATGTCTTAAATGGAAGCATGTTCATAGTCTTTAACATATGTTTATTTGCTTACGTTTGCGGAGATATGTATATGAGTACAAAGTATTTCGATGGTATAATCTGATTGGAGCTACTAATGTTTGCTTTTTGTAATTATCTATCCATGTATAATTGTAGACATACTTATTAATAGAGCTAATTTTGTAGGCATCTGTATATTATTGATGTAAGAATGGGATCTTTTCCTTTTGAATGGCACATGTCAACACAATTTCTAGTTAACTACACACTTTAAAACTTAATTGTTTAAATTATTTTCCATTGCTTTCGTTTTAGCCTTTCGTTTTTTTTACACGCGTAACAATTAGATTAATTTAACAATTAAGAAAAAAAAAATTTAGGGTTAGGGTGAGGGTGAGGTTTAGGGTTAGTGACAGGATGTTGTCTCAGTTTTAGATGCAGCAAATGATTTTAGCTCACTAGTGGCGATTCATTGGTTAAAATTCGAAAAATTAAACTACGTTAAACAAATTACAATTTTCTCAAGAAAGCCAAGAGAAAAAAATGTTTTATTTTGACACATTCTACCAGTATACGAAGTTTTAAAGTGTTTAGTTAACTAGAAATTGTGTTGACATGTGCCGTTCAAAAGGAAAAGATCCTTCAATATATATAAAAGTAAAAAAAAAATTTTGTTTTAAAAAGAGGTGGGTTTTTTTTATTTATCTATGACAAAACCAATGGTTTTGTCATAGATAGATAAAAAAAAACCACCTTTTTTTAAAACAAAATTTTTTTGTCATAGATAGATAAAAAAAACCCACCTTTTTTTAAAACAAAATTTTTTTTTTACTTTTAAATATATTGAAAGATCTTTTCCTTTTGAACGGCACATGTCAACACAATTTCTAGTTAACTAAACACTTTTAAACTTCGTATACTGGTAGAATGTGTTTATAAAACATCATTTTTTCTTGGCTTTATTGAGAAAATTCTATAGTTTGTAAGATATTTCGTTTGAGATTTCGAGCATTTCGGCAATTTTAACCAATCGCTGACCTCCATTTGGGGTGAAAACATTCCGTGCTGTATGAATATGTCCCTCGTTTAAGAAACAGATTGGGTTTTATAAACACATTCTAAAGGAAAAGATGTGCCATTCAAAAGGAAAAGATCCGCGATGGATTATCAGTAAATGGAATGCATTAAAGGAAAGAAATAAAAGTGATAAAAGGAGTTTTACAAGAATCGTATGTTTTTAAAAAAACGTGTTAGTGAAAGGGTATTAGAAATAGTAAGATACTGACAGCTTAAACTGAGAATGTATCAATAATATATCAATAATATATGAATAATATATCAAAAACCGTCAAATATATTTGGAAATGCTCAAAAGATATCTGACATGATATATAAAAAGATAAATAATAATAAATAGTAATAGGTTACAAAGAGGTAAAGAGCAAAGTGAAAATGTAAAAAATAAAACGTAAAAATAAAAAATGGGGGGAGTATATGTATGTGTGTGTGTGTATAGATATCTATATCTGTACATATGCTTAAGGATATAGTAGTGTATGTATATGTTTACTAGGGTTTAACTGTAGATATGTGTGATGTGTGTCTCTCTCTTTTACTTGTTTCAGTCATTTGACTGCGGCCATGCTGGAGCATAGCCTTTAGTCAAGCAAATCGACCCCGGGACTTATTCTTTGTAAGCCCAGTACTTATTCTATCGGTCTATTTTGCCGAACCGCTAAGTGACGGGGACGTAAACACACCAGCATCTGTTGTCAAGCAATGCTAAGGGGACAAACACAGACACACACACATAAATATATATATATATATATATATATATATATACACACACATATACGACAGGCTTCTTTCAGTTTCCATCTACCAAATCCACTCAAAAGGCATTGGTCGGTCCGGGGCTATAGCAGAAGACACTTGCCCAAGATGCCACGCAGTGGGACTGAACCCAGAACCATGTGGTTGGTTAGCAAGCTACTTACCACACAACCACTCCTGCGCCTGTGTGTGTAATTCCATGTATTTAATGCTGTGCATAATGAGGCATACTTGTATACGCTCAAGCATGTTAGCTTATATATATGTGTATGAGTACGCGTATATACACACACATATACATATACTATAAACTTATAAAGCTAGTAACTTTTAGTGGCAGGGTTTGTGTAAACTGACCATTCATCACAACGATATCAAAGTTATTTACGACCACTACCATCCCATCAAAGCCAAAATCTTATTCTCAGCCCTTTAATATCTTATCTCTTTATCTCTTACTCTACCTTATAGTCTCAATTCTTTCGTTTTAGTTCTTTTTGTTACTTTATTCTTATTTGGCTAATTCTTATTTATATGTGGTTCTAACTTTATTATCCTTACTCTTTACTCTCTTTTACTTGTTTCAGTCATTGACTGCGGCCATGCTGGAGCACCACCTTTAATCGAGCAACTCAACCTCAGGACTTATTCTTTTGTAAGCCCAGTACTTATTCTATCGGTGTCTTTTGCCGAACCGCTAAGTAACGGGGACATAAACACACCAGCATCGGTTGTCAAGCAATGCTAGAGGAACAAACACAGACACACAAACACACACACGCATATATATACATATATACGATGGGCTTCTTTCAGTTTCCGTCTACCAAATCCACTCACAAGGCTTTGGTCGGCTCGAGGCTTAGTAGAAGACACATGCCCAAGGTGCCACGCAGTGGGACTGAACCCGGAAATATGTGGTTGGTAAACAAGCTACTTACCACACAGCCACTCCTGCGCCTACTTATTTTTACTTTTTTACTATTTTTGGTTTTATTACTCTTGTCTTTTACTTCCAGTACTCTTGCTCTTTATTTCTTATTTTATTTTTTAACTTTTATTTTTTTCTCTCTATTTTTCTTTTTATCTTATTTTCCTTCCTATCTTATACAAGAGAATTGAATATAAACCCATTCCAATCTATTTAACATTCACTCTATGTTGACTGGTGATACAGTATGGGCAGATTTTCAAAATCCAATGAATCTTTATACATTTATACAGTTAGGAAATTTTACAAATACACTTTTTCAAGGAGATATGAGAAACCTATTATAATGTACTTTTCATATTTTTCAATGTTTGCGGCTGAAGAGAGCTTTAAACCATCTTTTATACCAATAATACACTGATGTAAGAACGGATTGTTTATAAAGCTTGAAACACGTGTACTGCGATATCCTTTGTGTTCTGTTCTTAATTTTATTTGATACACACACACACACACATAAATATATATCCCATTTCACCCCTTACAAGGGAAGTGACAAACACTTAGATGCATAGATAGAGACAATCTCCAAATTCCCTCTCAAACAGAACCTCCACAGAGGAGAAAAAAAAGCTTTACAAAAACTAAAAAATGACCAGTCGATCATTATAAAAGAAGTTGATAAAGGTGGGGCAATAGTAATTATGGATACAGATCACTACAAAGAAAAGATACTGGAGATGCTTAACAACCAGACATACTATAAAGAGGAACCAACACCACCGGAGAAAGCAACATTAAAAAAAATTGGAACATTAGTCAATGAATACCAGGACTCCTTTACAGACAAGGAGAAAGACTATTTATGCAACTCAAGAACCAAAGAAAGCAACTTTTATGGATTACCTAAAGTTCATAAAAGCTCTGAAATACAGAGAGCTATAAAGGAACAGAGGAATCATTGTATAAGAATACAAAGGCCCACAAACCTCACAATGAGACCAATAGTGGCAGGGCCCCAGGCGCCAACACAACAACTAAGCCATTTCATAGATGTACTCCTTAAACCTTTATGCCCACTGATACCAAGCTACATAAGGGATGACATAGACTTCCTCACACACATTCCAAATACAGTTCCGGAAAACACCATACTTGCAAGCTTCGATGTCACAAGCGTATACACGAACATACCACACACCCTGGGTCTGGAAGCAATAAAACAATGGGTAGAAAAATACAGGGAACTCATAGATAAACGTTTCATCCAAGGTCGGTGGGGTGGAAATCTGTAGTTATGCCTTGATTTTAAGTGCGTGGTGCCCACAAAATTGACCATAATCGCTCCAGAGAAGGGAAGATAAGTTTTTTTGGGGGGGTTTTTTGTTAAACAGATACTCCAGATCATTTCCAAGGACACTGTGAAAAGAAATCTGAAAAATCTGTGCCAAAATGGAGAAATTCCAACTTGTTGGTGCTTCCTAATTCCAAAGTCAGCCTATATATGTATATATGTGTGTGTCTTTGTGTTTGACACCCTGTCACCGCTTATAACCGCAGTTGCTGTACATTATTTACAATGAAGAGATAGGTGCCCTCGTAGTGTTTGTTGTTATCACGTTTCGGTTGATGTACTCTCCAGCCTCCATCATGTGTTCTAGTGGAATTTTGAACCCAACCCATTATTTGATTGATGTTGCAGTGTTTACTTCCCCATAACTTAGCAGTTTGGCAAAAAAGCCCCAATAGAATAAGTACTAGGCTTCAAAAATAAGGGGTTGTTTCGTTTGACTAAAGCCCTTCAAGGCGGTGCTCCAGCTTGGCCGCAGTCAAGTGACTGAAACAAGTAAAGGAGTAACTCCACAATGTCGCCTTTCTTCTTGATGAACATCCATTGCCCTTCTATAGTCTGAGTATGGATGTTGTTATTTGGATAAAAAAAAAAAATTGAGTGAATCATTGACCCTCATAAAAAGACCCCCATTGAATATCAAACGTGTTTCATGAAATTTTGGTATATTACTAGGCATAACTACAAATTTCTACCCCACCCCGACTTTGGATGATCATAACTGTCAGAAAAATGGATATTATTTAATGAAATTTTGTATGAATATGTGTTATATCATGTAAATTCCGAATATACAAAAAATTTTTTAGGGGGGGTGTTTTAGGAGGGGGCAGGTGAGGAATTTCAGAAAATTCACCGGAGTCCATTTCAATTCATCTTAATTTCAAGAAAATGGATATTTTTTAATGAAATTCTCTACAAATATACCTCAGACTATGTAGATTCCGAGGACATAGGAATTTTGGGGGAAAACAACTGGGGGTTATTTTTTGAGAACTGTTTCCCATTCGTGGGTGTTTCTGAACAAGTCCATATTTGTAGAGAATTTCATTAAAAATATATCCATTTTCTTGGAAGTTAAGACGAATTGAAGTGAACTCAGATGAATTTTCTAAAATTCCACACCTCACCCCCCAAATTAGGCCACGTCCTAATACGCCACATATTTTATGCACTTTAGAAATAATTCCTGGGGTTTATTCGATCTAGCAGGTCATGCAACCACATACAGGCTCTGTCGTCGGTCTCTCTCATTAATAATTTTGTTGTTATTTAGCCTCAGATCAACCCTGATACAGCAAACCTATCATCAAAGACATTCTAGCCTTCAGAAAACAGTCTTTTTAGGGGTAATCTTTTTACGTATAATGGGCATGTGATTTAGGTAGGGGGATACTTTGGCTGCTCTTTTTAGCGTGTCAAGCATCCAGGTAGGAGCTCTTTCATTGGTTTGATTGCGTAATGAGATTTTTTTGCACGTATATGTATGTATATATATATCATTAACAGAAGTTTGATAGTAAATCAAAAGCTGAGAGTTTCGTGTATTGGCACTTATCAAACACGAATTTGGCCATTCTGTAACTTCTGCCTATTATTAATGTGTGTGTGTATGTGTATGGAGGGAGATAGATAGATAGATAGATAGATAGACAGGCAGACAGACACATTCTCATATATCTCTCTCTATATAAACGGCAGTTTGTCTGTGCGTGTTTCTGTGTGTCTGTTTGCTTGTACCCTCACCCTGATTCTGATGAAACTTGACACACACATAGCCCAATGTCATAATTCAAAACTAACGCAGCGAAAATTTTGAAAAGTTCCCCCAGTTCTGAAAAAAATCGATAAATTCGACATGGGGTCGAGAATCAGAAACACATACCACAAACTGTCTAGGGGACGCAACTCCACCTTTTTTAAATCTCAAAAAAAAATTTACCATAATTTTTTTCCATTTTTTTGCTATTTTTTGGCTATAACTCTCTAAAATTGCTTTATAGTTATTTCCCTTACAAACCTGAGCAACGCCGGGCGATACTGCTAGTGTTGCTATGAAAACATCTCTGGTTATTAACGGCATGGGGTACCGAGGAGTGTATGAATCAATTTTGGAAGTTTCCTCATAGAAAATTTGAAATTAATTATTTTCTTTTTATCATATCTTCAATCTCCATATTTTTTACACGTGGATTGAAAAATTCGAAAAATGTTAAAATTAAAAAAAATTGGGATGGGGAAGGGGAATTGAAAATTTTGAAAACATGATTTTTGACATCTTCAGAATCTCCGTCATCAAAAGCATAGGAATCCACTGAAAAGATTAAAAAAAAAAAAAATAGGTCGATTTTTTTCGTGCCGGTATACTTGTAAACATTAATCGAAGTTTTGTTTTCAATTACTCTCAACACTGGTTGTAATCGTAACCTACACAATCTAAAATATATCCACAGAAATTTTAATTAAAAAAATAATAAGCATTTTAGGAAAGTTTTGGGAAAAACAAAGTCAGAGTTGAGGAGCCCAGTTCAGTAGTCATGTCCGAAACCATCATCATCTAACACGTATCCTACACAACTAAATAAACAATAGCAACGCAGAAAACAAAACAAACCGCACCATTGAACAAATGTGGCACGCAAATACAAATCTGCACTCCCAAAAGACAGGAAGATGGATGTACACTCGATAGAGCAGTAGAAACTCGCGTATGTAATTAGTGTATTCTAATTTTCAGAAACAAAAATAGAGCATCATTCGGATGAACCAAATGGGGTAATTTAGGACAAACTTAAAAAAGAAGATAACGGGGTGATATGGAACAAAGAATAAAAAGTTTAAAAGGTTACAAGGGTAAGCTCGAATTTGTGTTCTCTAATTTGTTCCAAATTATCCTTCAAAATTTGAGAATTTGAGGGTTTTTTTTGTTTTTTATATTTGTGATTCGATCAGAACCTCGGCCTCTCTTTAATGGTAAAAACTTTAGTCGTGGGAACACTTCGTTGTTTTGATCCTAGTACGTCGACTGGTACTTCCTTTTATCAACCACAGAAGGATGAAAACAACAACAGTGCAATTAGAACTCATACGTAAAGACACCTGTAACTGGTAAAGTAGCATTCCCTGAACAAGTTTAATAACAATATAATTTGGTAAAGTGTGGCGTGAATACCAACGTTTTGGGCGTAGTTCTTCCTCTCTTATTTCCTCTTTCTCTTTCTTTGCATCCCACGAATGTAATTCATTTTCTTTTATTTTCTTTCATTGGGATGAAGTGTGATGAATAAATAAGGGTAAAATTTTGGAATAGTTGTCCCTCGAAGTCACACACATCATGGTAAAAGAAGGTAAATAACTATGTAGTCACAACAACACGTAAAACAAAAACTTACCTTTCATCACGTATATCCCGCAGACTTCGGTCCAGAGCTATAGTATCACTTGCAATTAGATTAAAAGCTTCTTTTGCGAAAACTTCTTTTTGTTTAGCCTCATCTACTTCCAGTACGACACGTAACCCTTGTTCTCCAGGACCTTTTCGATGAGGTTCATTTTTCTGATAAGTTTCATAACGCTTTTTTCGGTATATGATTATCTCATCATCTCTTAATTGGAAAAAGTTCCAGTACACATAAACAAAAAGTACGACAAAGATAAAAGTTAACAATAATCTAACGTTCACTCTTCTTTTTAACCAAATCCGAAGCATCACTAATTTTAAAAAAGGAGCAAAAAAAAAGCAAAAAATAACAGTTTGAAATTATATTAACAAATGTTTATAGTAACTAACTGGAAATAACTTAATTAGTTTCGTGCATAATTTTCATATTGACGTTATAGTGTTTTTTAAATTGTAAGTTAGCTTCGATTTCTTTCGCAATACATATATATAATATATATGTGTGTGTGTCTGGAGGTTTGGCAGCGTACATCGATTTTTCTCAATCAAAAATAATTGACCCACGTTGGCAATTAGAAATCAACGCAGCTGTTCGGTTTGTGACGAATCTTACGGGCATTGGCGGAAATTTAATATATTATTGACAACGTTTGAGATTATATAGGATATCCTGACCCGATACCCTATATCAGTTGAAACTAACTTATACACTAAAGACTCGAAACGGAATACTGAGTTGTTTTTCATTTCCAAATTTATTTACACCAGTAACTTAGCTGTGAGAGACATTAATATTACATCTCATAATTTGTACGATAATGAATCACCTGGGGCTTCTGTTGTTTGCACATAACTTGTCCTTCTAAATGTAGGCGTGAACAAATATTCAAAATCAATTATTTCATATGTTTATACTGCACTACTTTTATACGTACGTGAACGTTATTTCATATTTACTTAAAACAATTAGTGTTGTTGTAAATATTGAATTTCATCAAGGTAGATCATAGAAAAAGGAACTGACTTGTTAATACGATTGTAATATTTTGTACCTTAAGGTAAACATAAACATTTCTCAATGTTTACGAGGCAGCGAGCTAGCACAATCGTTAGCACGTTGGTTAAATATGCTTAGTGTTATTTCGCCCATTTTCTGAGTTCAAATTCCACTGAGGTCGGCTTTGCCTTTCGGGATCGGTAAAGTAATTACTTTTTAAATAAATACTGACGTTGATGTAATGGACTTTTTCTGTTTGGCTTTCACGTCCTATAATTTTATTCCAGCGGACGTCAGCGATAGGTGGCACATAAATTGGAATATCTCCGTTTTGACTGATTTTTCAGATTTTTTTTTTTATCATGGTGCCTTTGAAATGATGGTGGCGGTGGGAGCATCTTTTTCATCAAAAAAGATTTTTGAAATATGTTTTATTTTTACTTTCTATCCCTACCCGCCTACCCCTCCCCTCCGGAACGATTTTGGGGGAACAACGCACGATGATTTTTTTTTTATTCCCATTCATTTTAAACTTGGTGTATTGATGTAGTTTTGTATCCTAGTTATGGAAATGAAATTCATTTTTATCATAAATTAATAAATAAGAAGTTAATAGATTTTAAAGTTTGCGACTGTGGGGTAATTTTAGCCAACCGTAAGCCAAGACACACTGGTGGCTGTTTCCATAGTAACGAACCAAGCTGTTGTCTGCTACTGCACCTATATTCTAAACTTTCGTTACGAAAATGTAATAACTGTAATTTTTCATGCTGAATCTGATTTTATTATTCACTTATTCCAGAAAAAAAAATTTCACTCAAAATATAACCTTAGGTGATCCACTGGTCAGACTGACCCTAATTCTAACCCTAAACCCCAACTCTAACCCTTAACTTTAGTTCTAACCCCAGACCCAAACCTTAAACTTTAATTCCAAACCTAAACCCTAACTCTAAATCCTAACTCTAACCTTAGACCCCAATTCTAAACCTAGTGTATTTCACAGTTTGTTTAGTTTTATATTTTTATAATTTTTTTACAAAAAGAAAAACAAAATTCATCGATTATTTTTCCTTTTTATATTTATATTGGTCTTTGTCCCTCATCATTGCTGCTATGTCCTGTGTCTCTCAGAGACCAGTGTCTGTCCTTAGGGCATCAATATATGTCATCCTCAGTCTCCCTTTTCTAGTGTGTCCATATAGGGGTTCCCACAGGAGCATTGAGTGCAGTATCAACTCTGGATGATGGTGAGCATGTTCAGAGCCATCCTCAGTATTCTTGTGTAGCATCCATCCACCATCTGAATGAATTTTTTGGTCAGTGTCCAAGTCTCAGACCCATACAACAGCACAGACTCCACTGCAGCAATGAAGAGACAGATCTTCAGGTCTTTACGAAGGTCTGACTTCCATACAGATCTCGAACTATGGCATGCAGCCCAGGCTTTGCTCTTCCTCTCAACTATATCACCCTCTGTATTCCCAATCTTTGCTCCTAGATACAGGAAGTCCTCAACCAACTCTAGTATCTTCCTGCCTATATTCATGATCTCTGTCTTCTTAATGTTCTCTACCAGATACTTCATCTTAATTTCATTCATTTTCAGCCTCACACTCATCGACAGTCTCCACCTCCTGCACCAACTCCTCTGCCTTCCTCACTGTGTTTGTCACCAGAACTGTCATCAACATATTCAGCGTCTAATATCTTTTTAGCCTTAACCCTCCTGCTCTGAGCCGGTGTTGCAGTAAAGCCAGAGTCCTGGTGTTTTTCCAATGCAAGGTGCATACAATAGTCTACTATAATGATAAAAAGGTAGGGAACCAATGTATCTCCCTGAAACACTCCCTCCAGTATCTCAAAGAACTCTGTCATCCCATCAGGATGAATTGGTCCTTAGCAGCTTTCAGATGTTCTCTAGCTGCACACACTTTTGGGTCTGCAGATCTGGTGTTCCTCCTCTTCTTTTTCCTCAACACCAGGACATCACTTGCTTCTATCACTGCTTTGGTGAAGTACCTGTACCTCCTCGTCACACTCTCCTCAGCCCCTCCAATCTCTCTTCCCTCTGCCTTTCCACACAGAGCACTGAACCTGTTCCTCATTTCTGCTGTGTATCTCTCCTGTAGCTTATCATCTTCCTTGAAAGCTCTCCGGTCATTTCTTAAGCTCACCTGGACCTTACTCATAACAGGTCGGTGGTCACTGCCCAGTGTACTGGAATAGTTGTATGGTTCTGTGTTAAGAACATTATTCTGCCACTTCTTCCTCACCAGAATGAAATCAATCTGGGACATGGACAGGTGAATATCAGAAATGTAGATCCACATTTTCCCCAGATTCTTCCTAAACCTTGGGTTGGTTGCCATCAAGTTCACCCCCAGCAGGGTGTCTCTCAATAGTCTCCCATTTCAGTTGATGTTGTTATGGACAAATTCCTGGCTGATCCTATGGCAGAGAAAAGGGAGAATATGGAGGTGATGAAGGAAGAACTCTGTACCACTTACACTGAGGCCAGGGAGGAGGTACTGGTGGAAAAGATCAGAAGTGTGGAGAGAGTGGTTGATGGGTCTAGGTGTAAAAAGAGCTGGATGATCATCAACAAGATCACAGAGAGGAAGAAACGGGGCCTGAGGATAGGAAGAGTAAATGGCTGGACCGAGAGCTGCCTTCCACCACCCAGAGCACTGGGGAGATCAGGCAGCTGTTTGAGGAACTGGATATTGAGATGAGACCCTTCGCCAAAGAGGATCTTCAGAGAGCCAAGAAGAAGAGGAGGGCAAAGCCCATGGAGATGGAGTAGCACCAGAGGTGATGAAGAGGTGTGATTTTGATGATATCATCCTGGAGTTCTGTAACCAGCCACTGGAAAAAGGAGTTGCCCCGAATTAGTGGAGGATCAGTAACATTGTCCGAGTACCAAAGAAAGGAGATCTCTCTAACACCAACAACTACAGCAACTGATGTCACTCATGGCAAAAACCCTCAACGGGATCCAGCCGAAGATGGAGAAGAAGCTCCACTGTTCACTGTTCACATTAACCACTGAAACCAACTTTACACTTGACACCAAATATTGTGTAAACTGTTCCACACAAATTGCCCAGCACCATCTCACACCCCAACTGCATGGCACCGACTACTACATAAGACTGCTCACATCGGCTTCCAGCATGAACTAATTCACCATGTGAATTTACCTATTAGTCTTTATAGTTCACCTACACGGCAAAAAGTACACCAAAATCATACTGTCTACTCTGTAAACAGTCATAAGACCACAAAGAATTTTTTTTTTTGTTTTCACTTGCAAAACCAGAGAGTCGTGTTATAATTCACACGGATGAGAAATTATCTGAATATAATTTTTCATTTGTAACACTACACCTTCCCCAAACGTTTTGTTGTCTTGACAAATGTACACCATTTACAACTTCTGATAATTATTTTCTGTGAACTGAAGCTTCTTTACTCCTACCATAATGCAATCATTTCCATCTTAAACACTGCAATTTGAATTCAAAATCTTGTGAGTTGAAAGGCATTTTCTCTTTTCTATAGCAATCCTTTTACACATGTTGTTCTGTATGTCAGTACTACTCAAAGTAGTAGTCTGCAGACTAGTACCAGTCTATGAGTCATCAGCTGCTGGTAAGCGGTGAGTTTCCAGGAAAGAAAGAAACATTATAAAATGCTTATGGAATATTGTATTATTTGTTTACAAAATAAATATAAGATTTAAAAAATTGTTAACTTTTATTATATTGTTTCCAGTATAAATTAATATTACTAAGAAATATTACCGGTCCCTGGCACATTGGAAAAAAAACTGCTGGTATGCCACATCAGATAGTTTGAGAAGCACTACTGTATGTCATCCCATTCTTTTTCGCCTTTAGTTCATTAATTTCCTGGGTCTCCCTTTTTTATATAACAGATTTGCCTTGAGTTCATTAATTTTCCAGATCAGCTGAAATTTATTTTCTGACAATCTGTTGTCACTGTTCAGTGAAAATACTTGCTCTTTTAGTTTCTCATTTTCTTTCATTAAAAGATCTATATTTTGGTTCAAGGTTTTCCTATCATGTTCCTGCAAACACTGTATATGCTTTTCTTTGATTTTGTGGAAAGATTTAGTCTCCTCTACAAAGTTTTGATGAACATTTTGCAGTTCTGACTCAACATTTCTTTTATCTCTCAAACATCTTTCTGTATTGACTTCTTTTTCAGAACATTTTTGGCTACTCTGATCTGGTTGCTCAGTTGGATAATGGTCTATGTCAATATGGTGCTCGGCCAGATCTGTGCAATCAAGGTCCAGGTTTCTCGCAGGGAACACATCAGCATATCTCGCTAGCAGCTGCCTCAACTGCAACACTTATGTGTCAGCCAAGCACTGACAACTCCATGCAAACAGGCCTTCTAAATATACTGACAGACCCCTACTTCCTCTTACAACACTCCTTCTGCAGGTACACTGCCTGGCAGAATCTCACAATTTCTCCTTTGCAAATCTTCTGTGCCTTCTGCAAGAAATTGGCCACCACAACCAGCACCTTATCAGCATCAGTCTCCACCAGGGTTCATCCCACCATTACTCCAACCTTCATCTTGCACTGTCTGTCAGGCTCTATTATCTCCAGACAGCTGTGAAATGAGCCACTCACACTAAACTGGAGCAATAGTTCTGATCTCAGTGGGATCACTGTCATCCATAACACTTTCACCTCACCACCAGCAATGGTCCACTTTACTACCTTGACAGGAATTGATCTTCCTTTCACCCAAAGCTTCATCGAGCAGAAGTCCAGTTGACACTGCATAGATGCCAAGTAGTCCCGACCTAAGAGACAAGGATCCTCCGTTTCCACTATGTAGACTAGAAGCATGACCTTCAGCCCAGTACAGTGCCCAATAACACCACACGACTGTTGTGATGAGTCTGGTAGGTCTCGGTGTTGTAACATCTTGGGGCTCACAAAAGTTTACTCTGAGGCCAAATCAATTACAAAGCAGCACTTTTGGCTGTCAGTTCAGCCTTCCACTTGTATGCTGTCAATCACAGTCCCTTTACATCTTGGATGTGGGGCTTCTTTGGAATACTCAGCTGGCAGTTGCCCCTTAACACCAGACCCTAGTTTTCCAACTCTATTTTCTGCTTTTACCCACTATCCTGTCCCATGGAAGTGTAGGCCAGTCAAAACTGAGATGTTCCTTTTTACCACATGTCCAGCACTCTCTCCTATGTGTGTACTTTTTACTACCATCCCGCCTTTGCTCTTTTTGTCAGGCTGTAACAATCTTGCTTCTTGCGTCCTGACTTCCCTCAGAGCCAATTTATTCCAACCATGTCTTGTACTTTCTTCTTCAAACAGCTTTCTCTTTTATGTCCTACCTTGTCACAGTACCAACAACTTCCATTAAATCTTCCTGTTTCATGTACTTGCACCTTCCTTGCTTTGAATCCAGAACTGTAGTCCACCTGGAATCTTCCTGTGCTAGACCTCACATACTACTCAAATTCCAGAGCTCTAGCCAATGTCTCTTGCATAGTATTCGACTATGCTTGTTTAACTTGAACTCTGCACTGCCCAGAGTATCAATAAACTGCTCTTTCAGAAGAGCCAAGAGGTCAGATGTTACTGAAAGGTATGCCTTATGTGCCATGCTATCCAGGTCCTGGGCAGGCTGGCACATAGTACCATATCTTCTCTCTAACACTTCAACTAATGAAGAATAGTGGCTTCTGTCCTCTGACAAGTGGCTAAGCACCTCTAGTGCAGCACTCTTTAGACTAGTAGCAAGCTGAACTGCTCTTTGCTCTATCCAGTCTGGTCTACCAACTCAAACTGGATATAGTAGGTCTCCCATGACACTTTATCATCAAATTCTTGCGGCTGCTTATTATTAGAAATTCTACTACGGCCTTGTACTTTGCTAGGTTGGGGTCTAAATACATGCTCCCATCCATTATCCAAAACTACCTCCTGACCACCAGCCGGCATACCCACTCCAGAAAGAGCACCTCTGGAGGTTTGACCATTTTCAGAATTTAACACGCCATCCACTGTCTCCATGCACTTTCTGAACATCAGCCTGAGTTTCAGCAGAACGAAACTGTTCTATGGCCTTCATTCTCTCATTAAACACTTCCAGTTTGCTTAACTGTTCCTTGTACCTAGTAATATTACCAGCCAGCTCACAACTGTACTTATTCATGTATCTTTTCCTTGAACTGTTGTTCTTCCACCATTCTTTTCACAAGTGTGTCCAGCTGTCCCTGAAGACGTATGTGTTGTGCTTTCTGCTCTTCCTTCAACTCAGTTTAATATTTTGTTCATGTAATATTTTCATAGTCAGAGACACTTCTTCCTTCACTGCCTGCTTCCTTGTATGCACTCCTTTTGGTTTTATAGTAAATAATTGGCTAACTGCAGCAATAAATATCCCACTTCTGACACCAGTTGTTACACTTTTCTGCAATGCATAGTAGAATACTAACTTGAAATATGTCACATAAACTGAAAGACTTCAGATGATCCCGCAATCAGGCTGCCTCCTTCAGATGCATAAAATACAATGAATATGTCCATGTAAAACAATGCAATTGAAGATAGAAAAATAAGTAGTGAGTGAATATGCATATTTTAGGACATAAAACTTTTAGGACTTGTAAATCTTTAATATACTTGGTAATATATAATGGTTGCAAAACAAAATATGGCATCCCTACCAGTAATTAATATGTATGTATCAGTTGCCAGGAATAAGTTTAATATGTAAATTGGTCTATCAGATACTGTTACACCACTAAACTCAGTGGATATTTAAGCAATGAGTTCATGGATGGTTAATGGGTTGGATGCAGTGCTGAAGAAGAAGCAATAACTCTTGAAATATGCATTTCCTATTTTTCTATCTTTGATTGCATTGTTTACATAGATGTATTCATATATGGAATGTTGTAACTTTCAGTACTGGTTCTATAATCCTCTATAAATTTGCAAAGATAAACTTAAAAGTGATATATATTTGTAGGAGTGGCTGTGTGGTAAGTAGCTTGCTTACCAACCACACGGTTCTGGGTTCAGTCCCACTGCGTGGCACCTTGGGCAAGTGTCTTCTACTATAGCTTCGGGCCAACCAAAGCCTTGTGAGTGGTAGACGGAAACTGAAAGAAGCCCGTCGTATATATATATATATATATGTGTATGTTTGTGTATTGTGTTTATCCCCCCAACATCGCTTGACAACCGATGCTGGTGTGTTTACGTCCCTGTAACTTAGCGGTTCGGCAAAAGAGACCGATAGGATAAGTACTAGGGTTACAAAGAATAAGTCCTGGGGTCGATTTGCTCGACTAAAGGCGGTGCTCCAGCATGGCCACAGTCAAATGACTGAAACAAGTAAATGAGAATGAGTAAATTGAGAAGTCAAGACAAAAGCATACTCTTGTACACAGAGATATAAAAGCAAAATATTATTTATTCAGTGAAATATATTAAAACTTCAAGGCAGAAGTGACTACTTTCCAATCCATATCCATTTGGAATTTGTTGGGTACTGGCATATACAAAAACAACTCTTATGCCTGCTCAGAAGTCACCTTCTGTACCATAAATTCAGAGCCTGTATGCAAGAAAGTGAAGCTATAAAAAATTATTATTGATTTATAAAATGGGTGATAGGGACTGTAAGTATTGAATTGGTTGAGGACTCATCTCTCTTATCACATTCTAGTTGCCTTATTCAGGTATGTAGCACACACATACACATACAATGTTCAGATGCATCCATCCACAAACACTTACACATGCTCTAACACATCTATGTACATATGCACACACTCTCACATGGCTGTACACACGTCAAATGTATAGGTCTTCAACCACAAACTGAGAGAGAGAGAGCGAGTAGAAAAGTAGGTTTGGGAAATATCAGAAACTTTTGAAAACAAAAAGTGGAAGCTTATGGATGCTGAATCATGTATTTGTGGGTAAAATTTTCTTTTAGTATTAGTGAGGGCTGATATTTTCATCTTAGCATATAGTTACTATTCTGATTCTTGTAAGTTTCTTAGTATTATGTACTTTTCTGCAATGCATAGTAGAATACTAACTTGAAATATTTCACATAAACTGAAAGGCTTTTCAATCAGATGATCCTACAATCATGCTGCCTCCTTCAGATGCATAAAATAAAAATGGAATCCTCAAAACTTGCCAGCTAAATCTGTAAGTTAAAAGAGAGAGGCATAGTGTATGACATAAATTGGATGGTTACTGGAAAATCAAAACCATACACGAATTATAACAAGACATGCAATCTCTACATTGCAGAAGAGAACATAGCACTAAGGAACTTATGAAAGCCAAGATTATACCTAAGTGCTAAGTTGGAGATTTTAGGCCACTGCATATGAGTTCTGAGACTAGTTCTGTAGTGTGCCAGCAGATGGCAGCACAAAGTTGCATGCATAGTGAGAGCTAGCAGTGACTTTCATGAGGCAGTATGTTGAGTGATAATACTGTGTTTACTTCACAAGTTGTGAAATTTGTGTTTTTGTGATCACGTGTATACTAAAGTTGGAACAAAGAACTGAGGTGAAATTTTGCGTTAAACTTGGGAAGTCTGTTACAGAAACATTGAGCATGCTTCAGCAAGCTTGCAGTGACAAAGCAATGGGTCATACGCAATGTTTTCAAGTGGCATGGGTGTTTCAAAAGAGGAAAAATGTCCCTGGAAGATGGTAATCAATCTGGAAGACCTGCCATGAGTGTCAACCCTGGAAATGTGGAGAAAATTCATCAGCTTGTGCATGAGGATCATCGGAGGACACTCAATGACATTGCAGATGTTGTTGGTCTGTCATATGGGTTTGTGCAGGCAATTCTAATGTCTGAATTGAACATGTGGCATGTCTCTGCTAAGTTTGTTTCCCACCTGCTGACCACTGAGCAGGAAGAACATCTGTCAGCATGCTACTGATGACCCATCCTTTATGTCAGGGATCATCCCCAGTGATGAGAATTACGTCTATGGGTATGACCCTGAGTCAGAGCAGCAGTCATCACAATGGAAGAACCCTTCATCTCCAAAACTGAAGAAGGCACAACAGAGCCGCAGCTCAATCAAGAGCATGCTCATTGTTTTTTATCTATATCTGTGGTATTGTGTATCGAGAATTGCCCCCCCCCCCACTGGTCACTCCTGGCCAAACTGTGATAATTTGAAGTGCTTGAGGAGGGCATTCAGCAAAAATAACCAGATCTGTAGAACATAAAGAATTGGATCCTTCACAATGACAATGCACCCTGTCACTGAGCTCTCCTTGCTCATGAGTTTCTTGCCAAAAATAACATGGTATCACTTCCACACCTGCCCTATTCACTAGATTTAGTACCTGCAGACTTCCATCTCTTCCTCAAGATGAAAATGCAGCTCAAAGGTTACCATTTTAACACCATTGTTGAGATCCAGAGCAAATCACAAAAAATCCTCGATTTATAGAAAATGACTATTTTGAAGGAGACAATGTTAAAACTTAGGTAAATAAGTTATTTTTTTAATTAAACATAGCTGGTCTAGTAACTTTTTGATACCACCTCATAAAAGAAAATTGAGATTCAGTTACTGGAAGCCCTCCATAAGATCCCCTTCTTGAAGGGTAAAAAAGGTTTATCTTTACTCTGTAAAACTTTTTCCTTGAATACAATTTTCAAAATTTTCCAGTTGACTTAAATTTTCTTCAAAATTTTTTCATTATTTTCTTAAACAGCCTTTTAATGCCTCTCTTTTCTATATATCATACATACGTGTCTATCTGTTCTCCACCCACAATTTCATTGATTATTCCCCACCACTGGGTCAACAACTATCTCTGCTCTTTCCACCACATGCATCTCACCTCTCTTATGCTCTATGCCTGCCTCTCTCTTCCCCACCCACACATGCAACCTACTCAGTATCACCCCTCTTTTGTCTTTCTCCTGTCTACTCTTTCATTATTGCTATTCTGATGTTCAGCATTTTTACTTATCTCCTACTCTCTCACCTCACTCTCTAGCTCCACTTGACCACTTTTCACTCCCTTCTAAAATATGAGTAGTCATGTAGCACCTATCCAGCAAGAAACCTGTTTCTACTCTGTACTCCCTTGTCTAATACCTTTAACCATTTTTAACCTTAATCTCCTGGCAAAAAGCTGCCCCCTCAGGGTTTGTAGTCCTGCACTAATGCTAGTTGTCCCTATCAAAAAAGAAAACAAAAACTCCACCCATTACATGCTGCAAAGTGGTTGGCATTAAGAAAGACATCCAGCTGTAGAGACCATGCCAAAGCAGACGCAGGAACAGGAGGCAGATCTTTGGCCCACTGATCATCAATCTATCCAACCCATGCCAGCATGGAATATGGACATTAAATGTTATATCTATCTATCGGTGCATGTATGACTAAGTGGTAAGAAGTTTACTTCTCAACCACATGGTTCCAAGTTGTCCCAAGGCAAGTGTTTTCTACTTTTGTTTTAGGCCAACCAAAACCTTGTCAGTAGATTTAGTAGACAAAAACTGAAAGAAGCCCAGTGTACACACACACACATGCATGTATGTATATATCTACGCATGTCTTTGTTTGTCTCTTACCACTACTTGACAACCAGTGTTGCTTTGTTTATGTCCCTGTAAATGGTTCAGCATAAGAAGCCATAGAATAAATACCCGTCTTCATCAGAAAATAAGTACTGGGGTCAATTTTTTCAACTAAACCTTTTAAGGCAGTGCCCCAGCATTGCCACAGTCTAATGACTGAAACAAGTAAATGGTAAAAGGTATATATATATATATATATATATACACACACACACACACACATACACCTTTTGTTCATGGAGATTAGTAGCTCATAGCTATTCATATGTATTCAAACTAGATTTCAGTTAAACTGGTTAGTGCATAAATTATATCATAAGCTAAATTTATTTTCTGCTAATATTTGCACTTTTCTATATCCAATCTCATAGATAGCATACAACTCAAATTTTCAATTATTTGAAAATTGTGCTATATTCAATATCAACACTATACTACATCAAATGACAATAAAGCAATTCTAAAGTAGTAGAAGATTCCTTTTTATCATGGATGAGTTTAATTTGTGAAATGGATTTCAAATTGATATTTTTGCTAGTATTGCAAGTTCAACCTTTAGAAGTTTCCTAAATTAATCACAGGAAAATTATTAAAATGATTTAAATAAATATTGAATTGTGATTTGTAGTTTCGTGTTCAACATAAATATAATGAAGTGTAAACATTAACAAATATTAAATTCAAAAACCAAAACAGTAAATCTATTTGGAAAAACTTTCTGACCACCGTTAAAGCATATAGAAAGGAATCAAGCAATTAAGGCTAAGAAACAAACATACTTAATACCAAGAACGTGCAACCTTTAGATGGTTTGCATTTCATTAAGCTCATACAGACAAGGAACAAACTACATACCAATGAAGAAAGAATAAACAAAACAATAACACAGCTGGAAATTTGTAATATTTTTTTAAAAAACATTGATACAAAATCTTGCAACATTAATTTTTAGGTATACACCAATTTCTTGATCATAACTTGCATTTCTTGCTTTGTAAGGAAATACTGAGTGATAACGTAACGAGAAATATGTTCTCAAATGGTTGTTAAGATTGATATTTAGCTGACTGAAGTATATGCATGTTTTGTAGAACCTCACAACTTAGTTTATTATACGTTGTATATGGTTCGATAATGAAACAATATAAATTACTCTTTGTTCATTAAATACTAACTGTAGTTGTAAGGAAACTACTATTGTTACAATTTTATCAACTTTCTCCATTTCATTTTCTTTTAATAAATGGAACAAAGAAATTGGCAATGGCTATTAGACCAGATCACATAACAACACAACTCTTCACTACATCCTTTCGCAGTTGTGACTTTGTATCATTTAATCCACTAAATCTCTTCCGTCGCATGAAAGATCTTTGTCGTTTGAAGTTAGGTGCTTCAGTAGAATTTTTGTTTCCAGCAGAAGAAAGTGCTGCAATCTCTATTACATCACCAACACTCCTTTGAGAAGATTTAGATGTTGTTTCAGAGTAGGCAAGAGCACCAATATGTTTTCCTGCTTTTAATCCCTATAAAAAAGAGCATCATTATTTAATTCTTTTGAAGATGAATACATAAATATGTATGTAGTGTTTAGGTCTACTAGTAAAAACTATATATTAACATATATTCATAGCATATATAAATATAACATTTCGAAAATATTTTTTATATGTATTATGATGATGATGATGATTAGTCAGGAAGAAAGAAAAATACCAAATTCTCTTAGACTAGTGAAATTGATAAGATTGATGTTCAATTTGGATATTTTTAAGTAGGGAAAATATAGGTGGAAAATGAATTCCAAAGGGATGACATTCAACAAAGAGAGGATTAGCATAGGATAGTCATTGGTTTCGTCAACTTCTTAATTGATTTATTTATATGTTGTTGCAACAGCTAGAAACCATTGGATATATGTGATGATACCAGCAAAATCAACTCTGCTTATTTCATATATATATTGTCTTACACTAAGAAGCAGTGCACAGGATCAAGATTTTTGGCTTGAGTCAAATGTAACAAATGAGGTCGTAGATAGCTTCCATTATCTAGGTGTCCAAGTTAGTAGTGGAGGTGGATACTCCAAGAGCGTAGCTGTGAGGAATAAGATTAGGCTTGGCAAAGTTCAGAGAGCTCCTACTTCTGCTGGCAACAAAAAGCCTCTCTCTCAGAGTGAAATGCAGATTGTTTGATGTCTGTGTGCAAGAGAGATGACTGCACTGGTATGGCCATGTGATGTGTATGGATGAGGACAGCTGTGTAAAGTGGCAACTGTGGAAGAAACCTGTGATAGAGGGTAGACCCAGGAAGATATGGGACAAGGTGGTGAAGCATGATCTTTGAACTTTGAGCCTCACAGAGGCAATGACTAGTGACTGAGACCTTTGGCAATGTACTGTGCTTGAGAGGACCCATCAAACCAAGTGAAATCATAGTTGTGGTAACTGGCACCCGTTGGCAAGTAAAGAGCATCATTTGAATGTTGGGCCACATGGAGGCAAAGTGGCTAAGTTCCTTTCGAGTGTTGGGCCTCATGGGGGCAATGGCCAAGATCTTTGGCATTATGTCATGCTTGAGAAGAAGACCCATCAAGCCGAGCAAAATTGCAGTCGTGGCAGATATGAGTGTCATGCAAATGGCACTTGTGCTGGTGGCATGTAAAAGCATCCCGATGTCACACAAATGGCACCCATGCTGGTGGTACATAAAAGTACCCATTACACTTGGATTGGTTGGCATTAGGAAGGGCTTCCAGCCATAGAAAACCATGCCAAATCAGACTGGAGCCTGGTGCAGCAGCGTGCCAGCCCAGTCAAACCGTCCAACCCATGTCCACAGGGACAATGAATGATGATGATGATGTGTGCACGTATTTATATATATGTGTGCATGTATGTATATATATGCATGTAAATATATATCTATAAGCAGACAGATAGAGAGTGAATTAAAGAAGGAAGCGACAAAGGTAGGCTGAAATATGCATAATGCAAGGTATTATGAAAAGTAGAACATTTGTGTTTATTGTACATAATTTCAAATTTGTGAATGAATGTGCTATTGAAAGAACTTAACCCTTTAGTGTTCGCATTATTCTGCCAAAATCAATGCTTCTTCATTCACATTGTTTTGAATTAATCATGCATTATCTTGCAGCTATGAGATTTTGATGAGGTAGCTGTTAATTTTTAAAACGATAATGTAGGGTTGATCTGGCCAGTTTGACCATAAAACAGGCAGAATACTTTTGGCCGGATATGGCCAGTTTAAATGCTAAAGGGTTAATACTTTAAAATGCCAAGTTGGAATTGCTGAGAGAATTGTCTGAAAATTATTTCCTTACTTGATCATAAGAAACCATGATTTGCTTTTTCTTTGCCAAGGCTGATATACACTGCAGGTCTGATCGTAAGTCTGTTTTACATCCAACGAGCATAATGGGTTGACTTGGACAGTGTTCTCGAACTTCAGGAAACCACTAGGATACAGAAATGAACTTTTTGAATTAGTTATTGAAACACAAGATTGATCGATAATTTTTTGGGAAAAAAAAGTTTTGCCAGCAGATTAGTTAAAAATATAATTCTCAAAGATACGATGTACGCAACAGTGTCGAGAATACTTGGTAAAATATATATTAATTCCTAAGATAATTTTATTAAATGAGAAAATTACTCTGGATATATTGATAATAAACAAAAACTAAAGCACAAATAACTTTATATTTTGTACTGAAGAAGTGGTTTCATAATTGGATGAAAAGAAGGATGCCCTAATTTATTTAAGGAACAAATCAACAACAGAAGACTATTTTGTAAAGCTACTGATACAATGTGAAAGATTTGGTGGGATAAAATGAGATACCAAGAGTGAAAAAAATTCAAATGTGTAATATCAGAATGCGAGTGAGATATATAGAATAAATTAAGGACAAATGTCATAGGGTGAAGGAAAAGAAGAACAAAACATATTCATCACTAAAAAATGAGAAATTTAATGAAGTATTAGAAAACATATTTTGCAACAATTTGTTAAAAAATTTAAAAGAACAGCAAAACCCAGACTAATCTCTTAGACAATTTCGCTGGCAATATCCCTCATGCAAGGCAATGCCAGCCAACAAGTAAAGATTATAAATGTTTGTATGCAATAAGGTTTCATTCTGAATGGGGTCTAGAAATCATGTAAGTGAACATAGATAGGGATCTGTTGGTTTCAAAAGACCAAGGACCTGCAGCTGGAGAATTTTGTGTCAGCTGATGATTGTGGTGCAGCATCTGTTGTGGCTATACAGGCAAACAGGAGTTGCAGTCTCACATGCAGCAACTGCATTCAAGGAAGTTCTCCACCAGTGCTACTGATTTTTCCTTTCTTTAAGCAAGCTTTTCTTTAGTGGCAAGTTCCAGTTTCTCTTCCCTTTGCTCTGTCTCCTTGTGTAATATGTCTCCAGGATGGGCAATCATTTGGAACTTTCTCCCATCTCAGGATATCTAGATCTGTTGACTTGTGTCTTTCTTGCAGATGTCCTTGAAATGGAGTTGAGGTCATCCTCATGCTCTTATACTGGTTGCCAATTTCCCATACAGAAGGTCTTTTGGGATCCTTCTATCCAACTTATGATGTATGAGAGCAAACCAGCACAGATGGCACTGTTGGAGCAGGGTGAATATGCTGGGTGTCTTGGCATGGTTTAGGACTTCAATGTTGGTGACTCAGTCAAGTGAACACATAGCCAATGTATAACTGAAATAGGTTCAGTAACTGGTAAGTAAATGTTTGTAACTTCAGAAATGAAAAGCATATATTGTCAACTTTCTATATTAAAAAAAAGTCAGGACCTGAACTGGAACACCTGTTTACACATGTTACTTACACACTTGACTGAACTCTAAGTAATAACGATTTCATCAAAATCTTCTCACAATAACTTTCAATTAATTCACACCCTACAAATACATACTTTGCTTATCTTCCTCTATCCTGTTCACTACACATCTTCCCAGACCTACTTACATCACACCAATTATCATGAACCTATTCCATAAAAAAAAACCAACTTACAAAAGATTATCTAAAGTCAAAAAGAACCCAAGTATAGTAAATTTTGATGAAAGTGAGCAAGCTAAAACTTCAAAGTTACTGCCAACCTTTTCCTCATAAAAGTTTAATAAACACGCACTCACTGAGTGATCCTTTAGTTTAATATTAAATAATTTTATATATAATTTGATATAAAAACAAGCATTAATACACATGACAGTACTGAACAGTGAGAATGAGTGCTCCACACCACATTTGATGGATAAAGATTCTTTATTTGTAGACTAACAATGCTATCAATGATTTTATGATAAAAGAATTTACGCAATTTTCAAGTGCTCCACTAAAAGAGACTGGTAATTGCTTCCATTTTAGATAAGAATACACAAGGCTACATGATACTATGTAGGACTTCAAAATGAATACACAGTTGAGATGCGACTTTTTAAATGTTATTTCATAATTGTTATTTCCCTTATGTTGGCCCTGGGTTTTTGCAAAAATTTGTATTCAACACAGATTTACATTATGTGAAAATGTTTGTGCATACTCTTATATATAAATATATATGAATTTATACTAAGGTATCCAGCATGCATTTTATGGATGTATGTGCATGTGTATCTTATCATTTATGGGGCTTTCACAGGTTAGAAATATAAATTAGTCTATAAAGTTGTAAGTTTATTAACACATGTTTTGTAAATCATGTGATGCCTGCAATATATGTTATGCATGTGCTGTACATATGTGTGCCATTTAGAATTCCAGTACGAATTCCTGGGAGTATATGTCTATTATGAATATTGCACATATAAGTAATATCCAAAACTTATCTGTTAATGTCATGATGTTTAATTTCTCTGTGATACAGAAGTTGCATTAGCTGCCTCATCCCTTATATTTGCTAGCCTTAGCTCTGATACTCCAGTTTATACAGGGATTGTCCAACCCCTGTCTTTAAGATTTCATATCTTATTGAGTAAAGATATTGCATGTCATTTGTTCTTATCCTTAAACAAAGTCAAGTTGTGTCTTTCATTCATTAAAGATATTTCTAGTCATTCCTATGTAAGTTTCATGGTACCATTCATGTCAGTAATGTTAGCCTTGTACAGTTCTTTTTCCCAACACATATTGTTCAAAGGAAGTTGTTGAGGGATTTACAATTACAAGATTTATAAAGATGTTCCTCATATTGTTAGTCTTATTGTGATTGAAGATTGTAGATCTTATGTTGGAGAGGCTACTATAGCTAACTTTAACAATGTTTCTATCAAAGATCTTTTGATATTTTTGCAAGCGTGAGTAGTGGGTATCTATAAGTTTCAGAAATCATCAAGTTTACATTTGTGGTCACATTCATACTATATAAAGGATTATACCATATTTTCCTGTGGCTACATCTTTTTGGCTTATTTATGTTTCTTTGATATAGGTTTTATTGTTCTTAAATTATATCTTTCAAACGTGAATTTGTAATATGGGGCTACCTCTTAAAAAAATTTACTTATTCATATGCTAAAATAGTGTAAACTCTTTCTAGAAACAAATTATGCAGCCCTGTTTCCAACTTAAACTGTTGACTCAATAAATAAAAAGTATGTAGCCTAAAACCATAGGGACAAAATCCAGTTTACAAAGACTTGCTTCATACCCTTGCTTACACTGCTGAAAATAGGGAAAATGACTTGAAAGAAGACAGACAACTTGAATCCAGAGAATGAGAATCAGCATTCTACAATATGATAAGCATTCTAAATGGAAAAGAAACAGTTGTTTCAAGTTCAAACTGAGGCAGAGTTTTGCTACATAAAGCTATACATAAATATGTCCATGCAGGTAGATATACGCACATATACACATCCAGACATACATGTATATGGATATACATAAATCCATATATATGTGTGCATGTATGTATGTATAGGCACAGAAGTGGCTGTGTGGAAAGAAGCTTGCTTCCCAACCACATGGCTTTGGGTTTTGTTCCACTGCGTGTCACTATGGGCAAGTGTCTGCTACTATAGCCTTGGGCTGACCAAATTCTTGTGAGTGGATTTGGAAGACAGAAACTGAAAAGAAGCCCATTACATATATATATATATATCTGTGTGTCTTTGTCCCTCATCACCACTTGACAACCAGTGTGGGTGTGTTTATGTCCCTGTAACTTAGTGGTATAACAAAAGAGACTAATGAAATAAGTTTTAGGCCTAAGAAAAAGCCCTGGGTCAATTTGTTCAACTAAAACTCTTCAAAGTGGTGGTCCAGTATGGCCACAGTCAAATGACTGAAATGAGTAAAAGAATATGTATGTATGTATGTACAACACAATGTATAATGGTCATTACATATTTTTTCTTTATTGCAGCAAATTTGGCTTACAGCTGTTACCAGTAGTCATTATATACCTGTTACTGACAGGTTTGTTTACTCAATCAATCTATTGATCAGTTGAGAAAAATCGAACGATCTAAAAAAAATTAGTGCTACTTTCAACAGAGCCATTTCTGGTCATAACAAAGCAGAAAACTGCAGAGACGGTACAAGCATGGGGGGAACAGTGACGTACTATAAGCTCTCACCCTGCCATTAGAATACACAGAGTTCTTTACTAATCTAAACAATATTGTTATTCTAGTGTCCTAAGAGAGAGCTTATGAAGTATTTTGCCCAGACTGATAATCCCTCACAAACAACTATTTTAATAGAATGGAAAATTTACATATAGACATATCACTCTAAGACATACCTCTACCACCTAAGAAGGAGCTACTAAAGTCCCTGAACAAAAAACAAAAACAAAAAAACAATGCGATTATAAGAAGAATGAGGTGGAGAGCAAACTGGAGTGATATTAACACTAAAACAAAAGTAGACTGGAAAAGTGAATTTAGAAGCAGAGGTAACCCACCTTTCAACCCTTGCATGGCTAAATTTTAGGAAGAGCTGTAGAACATAGTTAGGGACATCAAGTTCCACAAACACTAACTAAGACAGAACCTACACCTCAGGAAATTACACTAAATAACTAAAGAAAGTAAAAGCAAACCTGGAGAACATTCAGATAAAACAAGGAATGTCTACCACATGGATTATAAGGATTACAACAGCTTAATCAGAAAGGAGATTTTAAAGGATGATAGGATTATAATGGAACATACATCATCATCATCATTTAGCATCCGTTTTCCATGCTAGCATGGGTTGGACGGTTCAACTGGGGTCTGTGAAGCCAGAAGGCTTCATCAGGCCCAGTCAGATCTGGCAGTGTTTCTACAACTGGATGCCCTTCCTAACGCCAACCACTCCATGAGTGTAGTGGGTGCTTTTTACGTGCCACCCGCACAGGAGCCAGACGGAGCTGGCAAATGGCCACGAACGGATGGTGCTTTTACATGCCACCGGCACGGGGGCCAGGCGAGGCTGGCAACGGACACGAACGGATGGTGCTTTTACATGCCACCGGCACGGAGGCCAGTCGGGGCGGCGCTGGCAATGGCCACGAACGGATGGTGCTTTTTACCTTACTTAATATTAATAAGGCAAGTAAAATGGATAATGTATGAACTCAGTATAGATGATAGAACAGAGCTGTACAAACCTAACACACCAAGGGGGCAGGGACTAATGCAGTTTTGCATTTCAAATAATGCAGTTTCTTGCATATCCCGAATCTCCATCATAGGGGAAAAAAATTTCGAAAAAGTTCAAAATTTTAAATGGGAGTGGTGGTGGTGGGGTGGGTGGTTGTTTAAGAAAAGTTTTTTTTTTGCATATTCATAATCTCCAACATCTAAAACATAGGAATTTGCAAAAAACTTTTTAAAAAAATGCATTTTTCAAGGAGAGGTGCAAAACTGAATTAGCCCCCACCAAGGATTACTTTAAAAGGACACAAACTTAACTTTACTACCAAACCCACAGTCAGGCTTATATACCCATCCAAACTCAGACTTAGAAAGACTAAGTAAACAGATAATTGACAGATACATACCCACTCTTAGAAACAGGATCAAGCTGGATTTATGGTCTAATTCATTTGAAGTAGTATACTGGTTTAGGAACGTTAGGGGCAGGGAGAAAACAAAATTCATACAAATAAACATTATCCAATTATTACACTTCATCAATCCCATACTGCTAAACAAAGCACTAATCTTTGCTAGAAAGAACTCTTTGCAAAGGAAGAAAATAGATATTATAAGAGAAGTTAGAAACATGATTATAGAATATGAAGAAAATCTCTGGATGAGGAAAGACACCTAATAACTTTGATATAACCATGAGTTTGAGAGACTCAGCTCAAGCAGCAGATCTAGAAAGCATTTACATTTTAAAATGCAAAGGAGTGGAATTTCTAAAACTAGGGGCAGATTGTACAAAATTGTAACATATGCATACTAGAGATGTATAGGAAGACACTCATAAAATTCTTTAAACATTTAGGATATAAGATATCAACAGAAACTGAGTATAGTAGAGTTAATTTTCTGGAGACCACACTTGACGTCAGCACTGGATTACATCACCCTTTTCCTAAGCAAAATGAAAGCTTAAGGTTAGTAAGTTGAGGAGTTAATCATCCATAAATTATCATAAACGCTATCCACATGGGGGAGTCTGCCATGTCTAGGGTATTGGCAAATGGGGACATTATTAAAAGTCACAGGGGTACTACAAAATGTCATTAATGGAGGCCACTTATGGCAGAAAAATCAAATATATACCTTGTCGCAATTCATGTACGAGTAATGACATCACATCTCTTACAAAACTTAAGTTCAAACCGGAGAGGTAATGGTGGGATTTCAAAATAAAGGGGGAATAAATGCAATAAGAAATTAAAGACAAAAGTTCATCTTATGGTAGGGCCACCATAGAGTGGGATGTTCCCCATGAATTGCAAATTGCATATGTTAATGGAACAGCAAGGATAATCCGATGGCTAAGATCTTAGATCCACCTGAAGACAAACACATAAATGACAGATATAATAGGAATATGGAGCTATTTGAATCAGATAGCAGAGATAAGGACCTTGACGGAATTGAAAATAGTTATAATGATAACAAAGATGAGAATAAACAAATGGTAAGATACAGGGAGGAAAAATCAAACTATAGATTCCAACTATATAAAAAAGAAAGAGAAATCTATGAAAACTATCTGGTTCAATGCTCCATTTGAGGTCCAAATCACCACTAACATTCCAAGAAAATTTTTTGCAGTCCCAGCCCATGACAAACATTTCCCTCTGTCGAGCAGATATGGGAGGCACACCATGATATTTATTACTCCACCACAAGGAACCTAACACAGATAAGTGTTCCATGAGAACTGGAGATTAAGGGAATTAGAAACAATAGACCCATCAGACCTAGACCAGACTAAAATATGTAAAAACAAGCTTCAGAGGGAATGTATAAATAATATTAATAATAGGAGTACCTACAACTAAATTAGGAATAATAGTGGTAGTGAAAAATGTTTTAGTTAAGCTGCTGATAGTAACAGCGGTAGCGAGTGAATCAGAGCTAGCAATGGGAAGGGTGAGGGTAAACATTGTGAGAATGGAGGTGGAGATAGTGCAAATAATACAGGAAATGCATGCATGGAAAATAACAGAAAGGTAGTAAACATTAATATCAATGGTAAAACCAATGGAGAGTGTAATAGAGATAGTGCAAATAATACAGGAAATGCATGCATGGAAAATAACAGAAAGGTAGTAAACATTAATATCAATGGTAAAACCAATGGAGAGGGTAATATAAATAGAAATGACAACAACAATAACGATAATAATAATAATAGGGATAATAACCACACAGGTAGTAGTAATTGGAAAGACAGGGCCAGTTGTAACAGTAGGGGAGATAGAGAATGTCCTTTAAATAAATCATGTCTGGAAAAGAACAGTCAACGAATGTGCAGTAGTAACCCATAATAAAACTATTACGTAGGATGTTGATCAACGACATTTGAGCTCTATTATAACCACACCACATCATTCAAACACAAAAATAAGGAAAACACAATATCACTTAGTAAGCTAATATGGCAACTCAGGGATGAAAAAAACCCAACAAAATATGGGTTAAAACGGTTAATCTTAAGTCAAGCAAAACCATATGAAATAAGAAGTAGTAGATGTGAACTCTGCCTAGAAGAGTCACTCCAAATACATCAGAGAGTAACCTAATTAATCATAGGTAGGAATTAGCAATACACCATAAGCACTTCTATAATAAATCCTTCAGCAGGCTCCCTAGATAACTTTAGCATTATAGTGAGAGACATTGGTCAAGATGGGTATAATGGCATAAGGGATATATGCAAACAATCTTACCTAATGTTTTGCATATGTATATATATATATATATATGCATGTATGTTTTTCATTTCATTAATTTTAAAAAAAGTTTTAAATTTCATTTTTTCTTTTCTTTTCTTTATTTTATAATAATAATCATTAAGGTGGTGAACTGGTAGAATCATTAGCATGCCAGGCAAAATGTTTAGCAGTATTTCGCCTGTCACTACGTTCTGAATTCAAATTCCATCATGGTTGACTTTGCCTTTCATCCTTTCAGGGTTGATAAAATAAGTACCAACAGAGGAATTGGGGTTGATGTAATCGACTAGTCCCCTCCCACAAAATTTCAGGCCTTATTATTATTATTATTACACTTCTTAATCTGAGCAGAGGCAATGCGAGCAGTAACTATAAAGGAACATTACTAAAATCCACACAGAAAGATCAAATACATACATATATTCATTTATATCTACAGAACAGATATAAAGTCCGACGTTTAAAAATATAATAATATATAAATAAATAAACATCATATGATATATATAAATATATAAGAATCAGTGTTGCATACAAAATACAGTGAATTTACGCTTAAAATCATAAAATATTTGGTAAACTAAAAATTTGGGATAATAAAACATATAAAGGACGTATTAAAATTCCAGAAAAAATACAGTTTGGGCGTCCACATTTTTCAACTGTTGGTTTCTTGGTTGTTTTGCAAAGCTTCGCATTTGTTGGTAGTCTCTTTAGTGCAAACTGTGGAACCTGCCCCAACCTGCTTGAAGGCTTGGATTTCCTTTTTAAACAAGGACAGAGGTTCACAATTAAAACTAGTTTCACTTGTGCCTCTGAGAACCTAATTTATGTAATAACCTGCTCGGGTTGCAGACACCACTATATTGGACAAACGAGTATGACCTTGAGAAAGAGAACCACTCTACATAAAGAGCAAATCCATTTCCCGCAATACAGACAAATTCCTCTCAGTGCACATATAGAAAAACTTTCACAGTCTTCCTTTCTACCAGTGCAAAGACACAATCTCTCAACTAGAAGGTTTAAATAAAGAAACTTTTTTCATTGAAAAATACAAAACACGTCTTAATATGTACGCATAACCAACTTTTATCTTTTTACATATTTCAATTCACGATTACATCACTGTACATAAATTCCCTCACTAAACAAGGTTTTTGAATCTTGTCTCTGTCTGTAAACATATATATTCCCCTCCCATTACCGAAAGCTGAACAGTTATCTCCCTTACCCACAACAATAACAATAATAACGACAACCAAATACCTCCCTTTATTTATCTACTTGTGAAGTCATTTACTCATGAATTTCATCACACACATGGACAAAATTTCTTCTTAAGAAAAAATATATATTCAAATTCATGAATAGCGATAGCAAAACCGGTTGATATATTAAAAATTATATTAAAACTATGTAAGTGTGCGTATTTTCCTTTTTTTAATAGCGATAGCGAAACCGGTTGATATATTAAAAATTATATTAAAACTATGTAAGTGTGCGTATTTTCCTTTCTTTAATTTCCACCAAAACTACATACATTCCACAGGATTATTGCTCAGACACAGATGCACTCTGCATCAACAGCAGATTGCATTCCCAGAATATAGAATGATACCCTTTAGTGAACATATTGAGAAATGCGCAAAGCAACTGTTACCACAATTTGTAATCATTCCATTCTATCATTGTGCCATTGGAACACCGACGCAAGTTAGATTAAATATATCTTATATTATATTATATTATATATATGTATGTATGTTTTCAATGAAGAAGGTTTCCTTATTTAATCTAACTTGCGTCAGTGTTCCAATGGCACAATGATAGAATGGAACGATTACAAATTGTGGTAACAGTTGCTTTGCGCATTTCTCAATATGTTCACTAAAGGGTATCATTCTATATTCTGGGAATGCAATCTGCTGTTGATGCAGAGTGCATCTGTGTCTGAGCAATAATCCTGTGGAATGTATGTAGTTTTGGTGGAAGCCTGAGCATCTTATAATATAAATCAGGTTTTCTGAAGCACAAGTAAAGTCAGATTTGATTTTGAATTTTTGTCCCTAGGTAATGTAATTGCAATGCAATAAAAAACACTTGTGTATTAATAATTGGGTATTCTACCAGCAGTATATTGGATAGATATTATCCCTGAGTGGGTTGGATTCACAACCTCTAACTTTCTTGGAGTTTATATATATATATATATATATATATATAACCCATAACCTATGCCACTTATGAGTACCCTTCATTCATTGGACAATAATGTTTGCTTGTGAAGACCTGTTGAGGCAAGTAAAATCAAAATTGCTGATGTGGCCCATGATAGTACCACCTGATTGGCACTAGAACCAGTGGCACGTAAAAAGCACCATTCAAGCATGATCGTTGCCAGCATCGCCTTACTGGCATTCGTGCCAGTGGCACATGAAAAATAACATTCGAGCATGGTCATTGCCAGTCCCACCTGACTGGCTCCCACGCAGGTGGCATGTAAAAAACACCTTTTGAGTGTGGTCGTTGCCAGTACTGCTTGACTAGCCCTCATGCCGGTGGCACTTAAAAGCACCCCTACAAATCTATCGTACTACCTAAATATATCTTGTTTTGTCTATTGGGTATGCTAACTATACATTTATACACAACACTATATCGAAGACATGATCCTGCAAGTGGACAGGTTTTGGGAGCTCTGCAGTTACAAATTTTATTCAGTGGCAACCTACTATTAATGTTCTTATTTATATAGCCAGCATTATTAATATCATTTGATTGGGATATGGGACCTGATTTTAAATTCATTAGAGTTTGATTATTATTATTTGTTACATTAGTATTTGGGGTCAATAGTTTATTTCCATTAGTATGTAGTGCTACTTCTAAAGCATTATTAGTTGCACTATTGTTTCCTTATTCTTAGCTATACCCTTAATTTCATTAGGGGAATCTGTTTGAAAATGCAAATCATATTCATTAGGGGAATATGATTTGCATTTTCAATTTTCTCTACTCTGTATTTTCTCACATTGGCTCTCTATAAGCACTCTGTAAATAGCCCATACATTTTAAAACATACTTAACGTTATCATCATCATCATTTAGCGTCCGCTTTCCATGCTAGCATGGTTTATATATCTATACAGAGAGGCAGCTCCTACCTGGTCAAAAACCATGCTGGGTATCACTCAGCAAGTCGCTTTCTTCAACAAATGCAGTTAGTTTCCTCTATTTGTTCCATGACTTTGCTGATGTGTGAAGTCAGAGAGATAGGCCTATAATTTTTGGCATCTGCTCTGCTTCCTCCTTTATGGATTGGGCATATTATTCCATCCTTCAGTTTGCTTGGCAGCCTGCCATTTGCAAGAAAACTCTGGAAGAGAATCTGTAGTAGTTTTACCAGGGCACGTTTGCATGATTTGAGGAGGATTGCTGGGAAAGCATCAGGGCAACAGCTGAGTTTGTGTCCACCTCATCTATGGCTAGTATTCTATCTTCTTCCCCAATATGTATGTGTGGTGCATGTGCGTGTGTGCATATATATACTTAACTATCAAAATTTGTAGAATGCCATGTTCATTTCTATAATCAATATATTTACCAAACTTTTGTAATTTATTCTTTCAGTTGACTTTGAAGTTTGCATTATGTTATAATTTTATAATATGAATAAGCTGTCACAGGTAAATTAATTTATCTCAAGTACAGAATATATTTTCTCATTCTGTTATTGAAAAACAATGAGACCGTTATTATAAATTATCCTTCACATGGTGTTTAGATGAAATATATAATTTATAGAGATTAATAACCTGAAAAATTATAATCATTATGAATAACTCATCTCAGACAGGTGTTAAAGATGGTTATGTTGATAATAGCTGGGTTGAGGTGACATATTATAAACCATTGTTTAACTCACCTTTGACATGACATGTTCTAGTGAATCTGGATCTGCGACTGAAAAGCATATAATTACTAGATCTGCTTCAGCATATGATAAAGGGCGTACCCTGTCATATCCTCCATCCCCTGCAATAAAAAAACAAGAATAAGTGGTCATAAAATTATACACATATATATAACAGCATTAGATATTTTCAAAATTCTAAAATTCTTAATTGAATTTAAACTAATTGAGAAAATATTTATCAGTAAAAACATAGGTGTATGCGTATGTATATGTATGTATATATATATATATATATATATATATATATATATATATATATATAAAGTTAATCCAAACATGAAAACACAACAACGCGAGGATGTGGAACAAATATAGTATTATTGGACGTTCAGGAAGGAAGGGAAGAAGGAGGATTTTATGTTTCGAGCGGAGCTCTTCGTCAGAAACATAGGAAAAGGAAAGATCCAGAGAAGGGAAGACAGAGGAAAAAAAAAAAATCGCCAACGGTACACACGCGGTCACATTTTGAATCATATATATATATATATATAGCCCCTCCATGTACCCCACTAATTTTCATTTCACTCACTTAAACACAAAACTTATTTCCTTTCTTTTTTACATTGTATTTACTTTTCGTCTTGTCTTTCACTTCTCTAACGACAGTATCTCATAACCATATCCTTACACATATGGACCTTCTACCACACCATCCCCATTCCTCTTACCTTCCATTTCATTTCACACCTGTTGCCACCACCCCCACTTCCATGCATTTCTCACACACACAATGATAACACTTATACACCATCACCCCCACTATCCCATGCCACTATACTCCCACACTTGTACACCTCTACTCACATACATACACTCCAAAAAACCTCTTGTTTGTTTTTATTCATTTACTCTCCTCTATCATTTTTCTTCTGAAGGGCTATCCTGGTACTCTCAGTACATTTCTGCTGCCTTCACAACTTCCAGGGTTCTCCACTTGTCACACTTTATGGTCTTGTTGGTGTGTCAGACATTCTCAACCTCAGATAAAAGTAATATTCAGTCAGACTGCTTTAGCCTTGACGGTTCTAAATTCCTCCACCAATGATGAAATTGGCTGCCAGGGCTTCGAGGTCTTGGTGCACAGACTGAATTAATTGAGCTGAAAATTGAGGAAATGCCCAGTCGCCTCCGCACAAATTTATGACACAACCTCTCCATTGCCTCTACCCAAGTCATGGCAAAGTCAGAGAGCAAGAATGGCCATTACAATCTGAGTGTGATGCAATACTGGAAGAATATATACATAGATAGATACACTCACACATGTTTATATATATAATAATAGATATAGAATGAAACTTGCATGTTCTACCTCACCAAATCTAGCCAATAACATAGTTATAACTAACAATAAGAAATTTAACAGGATTAGTATTAGGGAACATGCCTCTAATTATCCAAGTAATAATTGCAACCCTACATCCTCTGTGAATATTATATCTAAATCTAGTATAGAAAATACGATAATTATGTCCCCTTCTAATGGTAACAATAATACTAATTCAATAAACAATAACTCTTCAACTAATATCCCTAATAATAAATGTAATTGTAAATCCTACTAAATGTCCTTTAAATAACCCAATGTCTTTGAACTAATATAGTATATATTAGTTCAATAACAACACCAGATAAAGGACATCGCTATATGGGCACTGCTGCATCCAAATTTAAATTTAGATGCAGTAGCATCTAAATTTAAGGATATAAACAAGCACTTGACACCTTATTAGCTTAATTTATTTGGGACTTACATTAAAGAATACTAGTTATTTATTTTATCTAGTTTCAGCTCATGAGCCGTGGCCATGCTGGGGCACTGCCATTAATTTTTTTTTTAACTAGATCTCTTGTAAGTTCTGGAAGAGATTTGAAACCCCCACCTATGTGTTGTATTACTACTTCTCAATACCCATGCCTACTGGTCCACCAAAGCAATTATTTAATATTGTGATCAATATATCGTCACCAATCATACATACTGCATTTCTAAACAAAGTGGGTAGGGGTAGTTGCAACTCATGTTCTATGGAGCACAACAGGTCCTTAAATGTAAGTATAATGTACTTAAATGTAGATTAAACTCACAGTTATCACTTTTGAATTTATATAATGCACTCCATATATCAAAACTCTGCACTACAAATTCTCATGTAAGGAATGAATTTATTCAGTTCAAGCATCTCCAAGTATAATCATACTATTTGAAGACATTTTGTTTACCTTTATTTTTTTAGCTTACTTTTTATCTTGATATTTATTAAATACATTTATCATTCTATTAAAGCCACTATCATAACACTATATTGTAATAAACAGAGGGTGGGGGGAGGGGTGTCGGAGGAAGTGGAATTTTCAGTTTTTAGTGCGTGTGAGGAAATTGAAGAGTTGGTGGTTGAGACCTAGAAGGAAGCAGAGAATAGATTGGGTGAAGGGTGGAGGGCGAAGGGTGGAAAGGAGAAGGTAAGCTTGCAGGAGTTGGTGATCAAGGGAGTGAATGCAGGAGCAGGTGGAACAGATGGTAGCATGGATGAGGAGGCCAGAAGTGCAGAGGATGGGTTCGATGAGGGGAGAAGAGTAGGGGGTAGTGTCGAACTTCAAGCCAATACATGAATGCATATATATATATATATATATATATACACATACATTCAAATATATATATATATATATATGATGATGATGATGATGATGATATATATCGTTGCTATTATGCAAAAGTGTCCTAAGTCCAAAACATTGCTTTTTCAGAAAATGAAAAAATATTTTCACCATTCCATTTCTTTTTACATGAGCAACAGTTTCAGCTTAATAATAAACTTTGCTGGGTGCATAAAATTGTAACTCATGTATGATATTTTCAGTCAGAAGTATTTTTGCAACTGTTGTATGTGGGACTTACTACACTTTTGAAAAATGTTAAACTGTTGTACAACACTTTGACAATTTTCATATCCTGGCATCTGAAACAGGACCAGCAATTGCAAGCAAAATTAAATATTGAAAAAAAAAAATGCATTTGGCCAAATTTGAACATACAACAGTTTAACATAATAGCAACGACATAAATATATATCATTCATTAAACACAAGATTTAGACGTGAGCTACTATTAGTTTCATGCTCAGATAGTATAAATAAACGGACAGGCTTGTATAGTGTGTGGTGTACTATCCTGCAATTGTTCAGCTCCAAAAATAAACACGGCTATTCCTTGAAAAATAAAAAAATAAAAAAAGAGAGCTTGAAGGAAAAGGGAGACTAGTTCTTTCCCTTGGACCCATTAACTGAAAAATACTGGTAACGATATATTTGATAAGGTAACCCCCACCACTACTATTGATATAATAATGCCCAGGCCAACAGAAACTACAAAGAGAGGATGTTTTGCTTATGGACCCCTCTACTGGATTCCTATAGCTATTTGATGTCTTACTGTTTTTTTTTTATCATTAAATATTAGGTATTATATAAAAAAAATTTAATATTTTGTCAATTGCAGAGGTACAACCAATTTATTGCACGTAAACTTTAACAACAAAATCTTACATGGACCCCATTTAAGAACCACTAACTGTAAAAAGACTGAAGCTTAAAAATAGATCCCTATGGATTGCCCCACCCTTTCTCCATGAATGTTAAGACAAACACAAGTAGAAAATTCCTGGCCTTAACAAATAAACATATCCTGGATAGCCAACAGCATAAGAAAAATCTTTAGACCGCAGGTGTGGCTGTGGTAAGAAGCTTGCTTCCCAACCACGTTTCCAGGTTCAGCGGACTTTAAACAATGATGATGATGAAAGATAGGATGGTTTTTTTTTTAAATTTTAGACATCATCATTACACAAATTTAATTTTGATAGGAATATAGGAATTGTGAACTCTAACACAAGTAAATAAAAAAAAAAAAAGAATTACACACCTGAAGTATCCCAAACGGACATTTCAATTTTATATGTATCAGATACATCATATGTAGCATTATAGGTATTGAAACCAGTCGGAGCATATGTCTGAAAATAATAAATGGAAAACGCATTATTTTTGTAAAAACATTACTTTGTCTGATGAATTTGTGGCAAAGTATCTCATGTATGCCCTCTTTCCTCACTTCAACTCATTTTTTGGAGAGGTTGGGGGATTTATTTTGGGGAGGGGAAAGGAATTCAAATTACTGATTAAGGAGGTTAAAATTACAAATACACATATAAGTAGAAACTATTAACAGTGACAAAATATACAAAAGAGCAGAGCTATGCTTTCTACAGGAAAAAACTGTTTGAATGAATCAGACATATAAATATTTTATTTTCGAATTTGCCAAGAGAGTGACAGATATTGCATTTCACTATTATTACAGCTAATCAATGTCAGGTACTTGTGTCATTTCAAGAAGAATATCAAATTAACTGGTCTGAAGTATAAACAGATAGTGTATAAACTATACACTGGTTTAAAAAGGCACCACATAAGCAGAATAAATTTCAACTATACAATGGAAACAGCTTTGTAGTAAAACCTCTATCAACACAACATACTTAACATGTATATAAGTAGTTAGAATGCTAGCTGTGGCTTTAATCAGGGAAAAATCCCTTTATAGACATATTGTGTTAAAATACACAATATACTTTAGAACTAGAGAAGACAAAATCACTCCAGAAATCACAAGAATGACAAATATGTATTTCAGTGTTTTAATGCTGGAATATATTGTTTCTTAACACATAAAGTCCACACAGTGATTTGTTCCCAGATGAAAACCACCACTTCTAGCATTTCCATTATACACATACATTAAATATGTTGTATAGAAATATATACGTGTGTGTAAATAGATAGATATACATACATACATGTATACATATATGCATACACATATACATACATATATTTGTGTACACACACACATACATACGTACGAAAAAAGTCCTGTTGCATATTTGACATGATCACTTTGAGAGTATTTTTTTAATACTTAGGTGAAATAAGCATTAATTTTTACTTTCTAACGTCTTTTTTTTTCCTCCTTTGAAGATTACTTTATACTATAGCAAAAGGCTATTCATATTGATTTTACCCTTTTAAAATGAGTTTAAATCAGATCCAATGCTGCATGCTTTATGAATTCAAAAGGGGATCTTGAGAATGGAAGCAGCAAGAAATAATTGTTCTGTTTATGAAATAATTGTTCTGCTTCCACCATTTTCCCAGTCTTTTCAGGCCTGTCTCTTTGCTTTTATAGCACTGTCTACCTCCTATTTCCACCACCATGTCAATCTTGGCCTAGCTGAGACTCAGCACCAATGTCATCTGTAGCCCTCAGTAGATTGTCCTGCAGAGGCAATAACTTTCCCAAGATGTTGAATTAAGCTCTAGAGATTTTAGTGGTTACTCCAACTTATCCTTATACCTAATGACAGGTCTTCTTTTACCACAGTATCCTTCTACTTGTTGGCCATACAAAAGAATTTTCAGTATGCAATCACCTTTCATTTGAACATGTCCCACCCTCTGCACTGAATTCTCAGCAGCATGCTTTTGATACTGGAGATATCACATTTTTCTAAGATTTTGGCATTTGATGTCTTATCATGCCGTTTATGTTGCAGATATTGTGCAGATGGGACATCTGAAAGATTTTCCTACTTCTTTATATGTTTGTAGTAGGGAGTCCATGCTTCTGCTCCACACAAAAGTGTGCTCAAAATACATTTATTTTAGTTTTTAGACTTACACTCTATTCATCCCACAAACAACGGGAAAATTTCCCAAAAGGACTTGTAACCTTTGATATTCTAACATTGATTTCATCATCAAGAGTACTGTACTTCCAAAATATTTAAATGACCTGACCCATTTGAGTGGCTTATTGTCGAATAATCACATTTGAATTTTTTGAATGCTCTGCCTCAGACTTTAGTTGAAATAAAACATCTGTTTTCTTGATGCTGATAGTCAGTCCAAATGCTGTGGTAAACCTGTTAACTGTTTCTGAACCCATTGACTGTTGACTGTTTTTGAATCCCCTCAAATGTATGAGAAATCAAAACGCAATCATAAGCAAATAGAAAATCACACAGAATCTCTTTCTTAGTTTTTTTCTTTGATCTGAAACTTGGCCCATTTTTTTTTTTGTTGACTTCCTTCTGTGCAAAAATGAAGTTTTACACCTTCATGATAATTCCTAAAAGCATGTTGGAGCATCAGCGAAAAGAATATGGAAAAAAGTACATGAGCTAAAGCACAGCCCTATTTGGTTCCAGTGGCAACAGAAAATGCTTCTGAACATTGACTGTTAGAGATCACTGTTGCTATCATCCCTTCATGCAAAGATACTATTACCCTTATCATTTTATCAGGGAGACCAACTTTTGACAAAATTTTCCAGAGCACCTGATGCTGGCTGCAAAATGATCATCATTCTATGGATATCAGCTGGTGAAATAAATATATTTGCAGTATCTCATACCTCCTGACTTTCTTCATATTCTATATACTCCTCATGATATAATCTTCACTGATTGTATACACTCCTACGTATTGGTTTACTATGTGGTTTGTAGCCTGGTCCATTAAAGAGCGATTGTGATTACCACCAGATTATATAAATTCATATATTGTGCATTAAATTTATATATACATACATATACACATATATATAAATATACACATTTACACACATATTACATATATACAGGGTGCGTAAGGTATTTGAGGACATATACTAATTTTACTATATCAGCATATTTATCAACTTAATATTTTCTATATTTCAGAATTATCAATGGCAGACCCTATGATTACACAAGAAATGAAGAGGCATGCAGTCATTGTGGCTATAAAGGCTGAACATAGCAATTTAGAAACAGCACGATTTATAAAAGTCGCTAGATCCTTCGTCTACAAAATTCACAAGGAGTTAGAGGCTAAAGACGGAAATGTATTGCCAGTATCAAAATGTAAGAAACATTGTAGACATACTGATACTATTAAAACACCAGAATTTACTCAACAAATAAAGTAGACCATTGATGACAATCCCAGAAGATCCATGAGGTTGATTGCAAAAGAAGACCATGTGTCAGAAGGAACAATCCGAAATGTTGTGCCGGTGGCATGTAAGAGAACTTTCCGTTTCGCGACCGTTGCCAGCACCGCCCCGTTTTGTGTCCGTTGCCAGGCTCGCCTGGCCCTCGTGCCTTGGCACATAAAAACACCACCGTCGTGGCCGTTTGCCAGCTCTGTCTGGCACCAGTGCGGGTGCACGTAAAAAGCACCCACTACACTCACGGAGTGGTTGGCGTTAGGAAGGGCATAGCCGTAGAAACAATGACAGATTTGACTGGGCCTGATGAAGCCTTCTGGTCACAGACCCAGTAAAACGTCCAACCATGCTAGCATGGAAAACGGACGCTAAATGATGATGATGATGATGATGAAAGACATCAGATACAAATCTTATGTGATGAGAAAAGGTCATTTCATGTCAGAAGCAGTAAAATTGCTTAATTAGATCTAAAAGACCCCTGAACAAACTTAAAAAACCCAGCAGAGAAAGATGTCATTTGGTTCTCTTATCAGACGAAAAAAACTTTGATCGAGATCAGAATGTAAACAGAAGAAATGACAGATGGCTATGTGCAGACCCTTCGGAAGTTCCAAGAGTAACGCAAACAGAATTTCCTGCAACTGTCATGGTTTTGGGGGTTGTCAGCAATGAAAGACATGTGATGCTGCTTCACTTCTTTCCACAAGGTCTTCAAGTAAACTCTGCTGCCTACATAGATGTTCTGAATAAAGCTAAGCCATGGATCGATAATGTACACAATGGAAGACCTTACGTGTTTCAACAAGACTCAGCACCATCACTCAAGGCTACAGCAATGCGGAAAATTTTCATGACCACATAACCCCCAACATTTGGCCTCCCAGCTCTCAATCTATTGGACTACTATGTATGGAGTGTAGTTGAGAAAAAGGTTAATGAGCACCCTCATAACACCAAAGAATCCCTAAAAGCTTCCATAGTCAGAGTAATGTCCAATATGAACACAGACCACTTGATCCTAGCATGTAGGTGATTTAGACCTTGCATAGAAGCCGTGATTGAAGCTGAAGGAGACTTTATTGAATAAAAATGACAAAACAGTATGTTTATTCTTATCCACAAAACCTTTTCAGTAAAAAGGCATTATTGTCTGTTTTTAAGAGTCATTTTTGTGTAAGTATATAACTGTCCTCAGATACCTTACACACCTTGTATATATGCATGCACATATACTAGTTAGAAACATATGACCATAAAAAGATTGGGTATTTGAGTTGTTGATAAAAGACACTATGATAAGCTCACAATAGTTCTTATATAAGTTTTATCATAAATCTGCAAAGTTGAATGCATGTGAGTGGAACTGGTTACTCATCTCCATAGAGATATCTGAGTTACCAATAAAATCTGAATTGATGATTTCATAATAGGTTTATGAAATCATTGGCTGCTGTCCATTACTACCACAACCACAAACACTGTGACTACTGTTATTTTAGCTATGTTGACCAGTATACTGCAAGCTGATAGTCTATTAGCTCTACCACTCTGAGATGAGTTGCACTGCACAACAATCACTCCCTAAAATTCCAGCTGGTTCACCCCTTTACAATAAATATTTCTTAACAGTGTCACTTATTAATATAGCATCTGCTTTAAAACTGCTGATTACTCTGAAAGGTGATGAAATAGGTACATCTGTTGACACCAGTCTGAGTTGATGGACAAGCTGACACACAATTTGATTGGCTTGAGCAGTAATGATATAGGCAACAATGTTAATGTCAGTCTGTCTGGGATATTGTATGGTTGTTTACTTGTTTCAGTCATTTGACTACGGCCATGCTGGAGCACTGCCTTTAATCGAGCAACTCGATCCCGGGACTTATTCTTTTGTAAGCCCAGTACTTATTCTATCGGTCTCTTTTGCCGAACCGCTAAGTAACGGAGACATAAACACACCAGCATCGGTTGTCAAGCAATGCTAGGGGGACAAACACACACACACACACACGCATATATATATATATACATATATACGACGGGCTTCTTTCAGTTTCCGTCTACCAAATCCACTCACAAGGCTTTGGTCGGCCCGAGGCTATAGTAGAAGACACTTGCCCAAGGTGCCACGCAGTGGGACTGAACACGGAACCATGTGATTGGTAAACAAGCTACTTACTACACAGCCACTCCTGCGCCTACAAATGTCACAAATATATCACAAAACATTCACTAAAACGTGAATGGGATCCAGTTTCCTCTTAGACCAAAGCTCATGAAACCACATGTCAATTTTAGCTTGCTTCCAACAGCAATTGTTCATACAGTGCCGTAGATATTTTCAAGTTTAAGGATTTGTCCATTTGAAAGCGTTTTAACCGTGAATAGTGTTGGTGACAAACTGTTAGCCTCTTAGTTGTCCAAGACTGGATTGTCCACTGACATGAAGTGCCACGTTGGGCCCCCTAGTAATCATGTGTTTCATTAGGGATCACAAAATTCACTGAATACACAAGGTGTTCGCTGACTACTGACTGTTACATACACACATACACAATTATATTACCAATTATAAAAATAAAATTGTTTTAATTCAGTATTTTTTTTTTACCCATGTAAATACCATTGCTGACATCCTCTCTAATCGGCACTGCTAATGACTCCCTCAGTCATTATGCCCTCCAACAAAAATTACACATTCGCTTTCGTACTTTAAACTATTTTTACAACATCTGCTAAACTATACTTTACATCACTACTTCATCACAAAATGTACAGACTGTGCTTATATGAAATCTGATCAATGAATGACTGTAGCTATGTGGGTTAGCTCCCTGAAGTCAGCACCGACTAATCACCTTTTTCGCTGCCTCTCTTAGAAACTGAAGAAAATGATGTACTCCAGACAAAAGTAGCGTGTGCATAGACAACGGCAAACAAGATAATTTTGTCACTAATATAATATAAAGTAGGTTGAAACGGTATTTGTCAAAAAAATTTAAGAAAGCAATTCAATTTTGTTGTTAAACAATTTAAAGTTATGATCAACAATTGGTTAGTGATAAAGTACAGTTCCTGGTTCAATTTCACCTTGGATCTTGTTAATGCACTATGCTTTTATTTCAAACAACATGAATTTAAGTGTTCCACTTCAGCAGGCCTCCATAGGCTGCTGCCGCTGCTGCTGGTGCGAGTTCTCCAGACGGCAACAGGCAATATTCTACTTTCACTGGTACCTATCAGCCGTGTGGGTTAGTTTATCAGACTCCGCATGCTACAAGAGGTTTGCCTGACATTTACAAAGACAATGAGATACGAATATTTCCAAATCTTACATTCGCCTTTTTAGAAATTAAACCTTATTGATTGCATCTATGTTGGAATAAAAGAAAGATAGTTACAATGGCAGATTGAAAAAACTTCTTTCGTGATAATATTTCTTGTGAGAGCCATCTCCGAGTGTATACGTGTGTGGAAATGTTTTTATAAGGGCTTAGTATATTATTTGTCGTTTAAAAATAGGTAAAGCTATGTGAAGAGAATTTACAACAGATGGCCGGCCACATACAAATCGACCACGTAAATAAAATGTTTCTTTTGGGTTTTTAGAGCTTCAAAAAGTTGGCTGTTATAACATTTATATATAATATTATGTCGTTATACATCACTAACAGAAAATTTAGGTTATATACGTGAACTTTATAAGATGAAGGTGGGGCGGAGGATAAACCCCGATAGCTGCTTGTATCCCGAATACCTAGAGTATCTTAAACTACTTTCCATTAAGAAAATATTTCTTTAATTAAAATTCTTATATGAATATTCAACGTCTACCTAGAACCTGAATAATTCATAATATATTTGACAATGTGTGATATTTAGGGTGTATCGGAATTGCCTAATATTTTATCATTGTGGAAAGAAATTATACAACTATTGCTGATATTACAACTGCGACTTAGAAAATTATGACGAATATTCGAGTTAAAAAAAGGAAATGACGGTAAATATATTTATAAAGATATGTAGAGAAAATGTGGAAGAACATGAGAGAAAGAGAATGTGATGAAGGTAGGAAAAGGCAGGGAAGAAAGGAAGATGAAAGTGAAATAAAAGCAGATGAGACCAGAGAGATAAGGAGTGTCGATGAGAAGTTGAGATAAGGAGTGTCGATGAGTAGTTGAGTGACAAAAAAAAAAAAAAAAGAGAGTGGGTGAGAGAGCAGGAATGTATGACTTACCTCTAAAAAGGCTCCATTGACATATCGATGAATCAAAGAAGTTTTGCCACAAGCACAATCGCCGACAATGACCAACTTGGATCGTACACATGTCCCATTGATTGGATTCATATTCAAAACCACACACCACCAACGATTTCAACTTTCACACTAACATTCGCATAAGTTGTACCAGAAATAACAGTGCGAATGATTTTATCAGCTTTCAAAATTGGCCTTGTGCCTAATTAGAAAAAAAATTACTTATACAACTATTATTATTATTACTACTACAGTATTGTTCTTGTCAATGCAGCTATAAGTTTGTTTTATTTAAATAAGTGTTCAAGTTATGGACTGGAACTAAATATAGTTAGATAAATGAAACAAATATACGGCAGCAAGTTTGCCATCTATTGAAGAAATCCAGTTCACTGCCAGTAATATGTTCATAAAAAAATTTGTCTATTTGATGAAATCATTTTTCTTGACTTATTCCGAAAACAATAAAAATTTGTCAGTGTCAGAATGTAATACATTTCATGAAGTTACCAATGTATACTTGAAATAAGTAAAAAATAAATTACAATCAACTTCGTGGAGTAAGACAAGACGTACCAGGACGATAATCTAGAGAGACACACACACAAATATATATATATATATGTAAATATATATATATAGAGAGAGAGAGAGAGCGTAGAGTTTATAGCCTAAAGAATATCAATTAAGAAATACGTGTGTACAGATCACAGCACATGAGATACATGTAATGTAATAGTGGTAAATGAAGTTAAAATCCAATACTAGAAAATAACAACATAAATGGCTAAATTAAGACAGAACTAGAATTACGATTTTTCTCTTCTGAAAGTTTCCAGAATGTATCTCAAAGCTGAGATACTTTTTTTGATAATTTCGTTATTCCTCGGTAAATAATTTACAAACGATACGTAAACTTCATTGCAGTGACAGAGCGTATATTGAGGCCGAGACGTTTGGTGGGTGAGGTTTGTGCAAAATTATAAATAAAATTGATGTAAGCACCCCGACAACACGCTAGCTTACATGGCAGGATATATTTCATGTTAGATTGCCTGTTCATCGCGGAGGATCATTGCAGAAGACTCGTCTACGTTACAGCTGTTGGGCCGATAACGTCTCACGTTTCTCTGACAAACAACACACCGTAGAAAAGCATAAGCATGTGTAGATGCTGTAATTGTTCACTCATTCCGGAACTACATTCAAGCAAATGTATGTTTTTAAGTTAACATATTTCTTCTTTCCACTTTACTGTTGCTTGCCTAAGACGTTGTCGTTGCCTTCTATTTTCATTCTTCTTCTCAAGTAGCCTTGACTCCTCGCCATTCCAACAAGCAGTCTCTTTCCGGGATGCAAAATACCAGACTTTCTACAACTACAGACCAAACAGCTAATCAAAGGCTACTATTTTCGTGACGTCATAGTCATTCAGTCACTTTTTTTCTTCGTCTTTCTAGGCATATCTTACATTCACAATTGCAGCTCACCTCATGTCATCTTAGCTGTGAGGGGACCTCTATACGGTCGCATGAGCGGCTAGAAAGAGCAGCCAAATACCCCTCAAATCAAACACTACCGTTTTTAAAACAATATGTTAGACAATTTGCTGCCAAGTTTTTTGCAAAAAAAAAGTGGGGGCGGGGTGTCTTTGTGGACAATAACAGTAGTACTCTCTAACAGCAAAAATTGGAAATAATTTTGTCACACAAATCAGCTATACCTTCAGTTTATTACCTTTTTAGCTTTTGACATCTCTTCCCCCACTGCAATTTGTT